>NC_138770.1:632608159-632828159 GCF_965119305.1 Pelophylax lessonae | reverse complement strand
CTGCAATGAAAGGGGACATGCTGTGATCGCTCTGCAATTTAAGGGGACATGCTGCGATCGCTCTGCAATGAAAGGGGACATGCTGTGATCGCTCTGCAATTTAAGGGGACATGCTGTGATCGCTCTGCAATTTAAGGGGACATGCTGTGGGCGCTCTGCAATTTAAGGGGACATGCTGTGATCGCTCTGCAATGAAAGGGGACATGTTGTGGGCGCTCTGCAATGAAAGGGGACATGCTGTGGGCGCTCTGCAATTTAAGGGGACATGCTGTGGGCGCTCTGCAATGAAAGGGGACATGCTGTGGGCACTCTGCAATGAAAGGGGACATGCTGTGGGCGCTCTGCAATGAAAGGGGACATGCTGTGGGCGCTCTGCAATGAAAGGGGACATGTTGTGATGATCGCTCTGCAATGAAAGGGGACATGCTGTGGGCGCTCTGCAATGTAAGGGGACATGCTGTGGGCGCTCTGCAATGTAAGGGGACATGCTGTGAGCGCTCTGCAATTTAAGGGGACATGCTGCGAGCCCTCTGCAATTTAAGGGGACATGCTGTGGGCGCTCTGCAATTTAAGGGGACATGCTGTGGGCGCTCTGCAATGTAAGGGGACATGCTGTGGGCGCTCTGCAATGTAAGGGGACATGCTGTGGGCGCTCTGCAATGTAGAGGGCGTGTTTAGGGGCGGAGCAGGGTGGGGTTTGGGTGGGGCAACAAGTGGCGAGTAACTCTTAAGGCCTGGCTAGTAGCTCATGGCTTGAAATTTTGAGCCCTGCATATACATATATATATATATATATATATATATATATATATATATATATATAATATAAATGTTAGGTGTGTGTTTGTGTTTTGTGCAACGTTCAATGTTTGAATTTCCCTCCCTAGTTCCGCTCCCATGCAGCATTGCTGCTGCAGGGAATGGAACTAGGAAGTCATCACACCGACGGAGGACGGACGAGCGGTGGGGATCTCAGACGGCTGGCGATCTCAGCAATGGGAGATCATCGCTGGATCGCCAGGAGAAGGTAAGAGACAGCTGCACGCTCTGCCCATCCACCCCGAGCGTGACTCGGGGATACCGATCCTAGCACAGAAAATCTACCCCGAGTCACGCTCGGGGTTACCGCTAGGAGGGTTAAAGGGAGCTTCCAGATTCCGATAAGGCCCCTGCCCGCAGACCCCCACAACCACATCCCAGGGTTGTGGTGATGAGGCCCTCCCACCCCCAATGCATCCACCCCACCACAGTGAGGGCATGTAGCCCGGTATAGTTCAGGAGGGGGGGGGGGGCGCTCGGTCATCCTCAGCCTTTCCTAATTTGCCAGGCTGCATGCTCGGATAAGGGTCTGCTATGCATTAGGGGGGGGGGGGACCCCACGCTGTTTTTTTCTTCCATATTTTTAATTGTTGCCATGTTTTTTTTACATTCAGCTGTCAGCGGGGAACTGAGACATCCGCTGTTAAGGACTTAGCATCTGCCTTTCCGGCTCGCTCCTTAGAAACTAGCTTATGGGGGGGAACCCCAGGCTGTTTCTGACAAATACCACATGTGATACCTTCAGCAAATATATTGCATGCTTTTTTACTCTCTATTCTGTTTGTGAATTGGACTTAAGAGCTTACCGCATGGTTTTTTTTTGACAATATTTACTGGCACATTTTTCAGTTTGCGTTAAATACCGCGTAATCATTTTTATTTTTTTTTTGTAAATTGTACTTTATTCACAGCATGCAATAATTTATGCAACTTAGTGATGTGACATTGTTATCGCATACAGTAAACGTTTGTGAATTGACCCCATAGAGCTGTAATGGAAAAAAAAAATTTCTGCAAGGGGCTAAATCAGATCTACTGAGGGCATCACCGACCTAATCCCAAAATATGTGTGGAAGATCGGTGGCAATACCCATAATGTCTCTACAAGTCTAAATAGGTAATAATAACATCTTGGGGAGTCTGCCATCTTGTACATTTCACCTGCGTTATTCCAGGCTAATGTGGATAGGTTTTTGAGGAAGAGTGCTCAGCATTTATCACAGTGGGGAAATGATCAAAGTGTCACTAAACCCACATCACAAAAAACTATCAATAAATGGTGTATTACATACAGTTTATGCTCACTGTGAGATTCATTTTCTGTATTTTGCAAAAAACCTGGTTGATCCTGCTGCTCTCTATCTCCACTTTCTGTTCATGTCCCCAATTCAGCTAGGGATTTCGCAGCTGTGGTCTCATAGACAAAAGAATGACAGCGCTGTATATAGGTATACCCAAATAAATACTTTTACAACCCTTAAAAGTGCTTAAATCCTAAATCCTACTGTGTGAAAGAAAAATTATTACTAAATTTATATTGTATAAAAAATGATTGGCTTATCTGAGTATATAATAAAAAAATTGTTCTGGTGCTTCCATAAATACCCATATATAAATATGTCAAACTGATTCAACAAACATATAACAATAAATTTTTCGAAACATCTTTTTCGAAAAAGTCAGGAAGTGACGAAACGTCAGGGGCTTGGCTACGCAACGTAGTGTAAAGGATTGGTCGGGTGAGCAGAAGTGTCTACTCGGATCAAGCGGTACACTACGCCGTGGCAGCAGGATCTGGGTGAGCACCTTTATTCCCGCTTATGACATTCTTTTATGTGTTTTTACAAGGATTGTTCCATGTGAGTGTGAACATTGGAAGCTGATATTTCATTAAAAGGTCTTTCAGACGTTATTGCACTAGTGGTATCTTCTCTTTCTTTATATGCTATGAGTGGAAGGAAGGCTATCTAGGCATCAGTGATCTACCAGCCAGTGTACTCTTGATCTAAGGTGGAACATCCAAGTGTCTTTTGCCCATTCTATGAGAGTGGAGGGCATTAAGTGGGGGTGAGTAACTTGGTCAAGGGGTGTGGAACACAGAGGTGGTGGGCCTTTTTTTGGTGTTTCTTTTATCTTGAAGTCACTGGAATCTCACTGGACTATCTATACTTAAAGCGGTTGTATCCCGCTTTTTGACACTTTTACCTACAGGTAAGCCTATAATAAGGCTTACCTGTAGGTACAAATAATATCTCCTAAACCGGCACGGTTTAGGAGATATTTACAGTGCATGCAGCCGCTCGCGCGAGCGGCGCATGCGCTCTGAAGGTCCGGGGGGAGCTTCAATTAAGTTGCCGGGAGCTTGCTGGAAAAATCACTCCCGCGCGCATGCGCGGGAGTGACGTCATCGCGGCTCCGGCCAATCAGCGCGCTGGAGCCGTCTCTTCCGGCCAATCAGCGCGCCGGAGCCGCCGAACCCGGAAGAGACGACGAGGGATCATGGCAGCGCCCGCATCGATGTCCGGGGGTCCGTGTCGGGGCTTCGTTTTAAGGTAAGTTAAACATAATGGGCTAGTATGCGATGCATACTAGCTTATTATGCCTTTGTCTTGCAGGTTTTTTTTTTTATTTTTTTTTTATAGGGTTTACAACCGCTTTAACACTATGGATTTTCAGTTTTTTGGACTATTTTTATTTTTCATATTTATATACAAATATATTTTTGGTGGCAGTGTTTTTGAATTGTATTGTTCACGTATTTGATTATTTGTTTGATCACTTATACACATGTCACTGTTTTGGATGATATATGTGCGCCACTAACAGTTTATATCATTTTGCACTGTTATTTTTAACCTTCTTCCACATGTTTCCTGTGTCCCCCACATGGCTTCTAATAAACTGCAAACGGGGCTTCTTATAGCTTTCTTTTAACAATGGCTTTCTTCTTGCCACTCTTCCATAAAGGCCAGATTTGTGCAGTACACGACTAATAGTTGTCCTGTGGACAGATTCTCCCACCTGTGCTGTGGATCTCTGCAGCTCCCCTTAGGGCCCTTTCACACGGGCGCTCCGTATGTCCGCAAATCATCCTATTTTTTTGCGGATGATTTGCGGACATAATGTAAGTCTATGGCATTGCGGATGTCAGCGGAATACCATCCGCTGACATCCGATTTTCCTCCTGTCAGTTCTGTTCCGTTTTTTGGAACAGAAAAAATCCTATTTTTGTTCCGTTCAAAAAACGGAAAGGAAGGAAAATCGGATGTCAGCGGTGTCATCCGCTGACATCCGCAATCCCCCATAGACTTACATTAGGTCCGCATATCATCCGCAAACGGATGGAATGATATGCGGACCTACGGAGCGGATGACAGAAATGTCATCCGCTCCGTGAAAAAAAAAAAAAAAAGTCCCGCAGCGGACCTTTCACACGGAAAGCCCGTGTGAAAGAGCCCTTAGAGTTACCATGGGCCTCTTGGCTGCTTCTCTGACTAATGCTCTCCTTGCTCAGCCTGTCAGTTTAGGTCGACGGCCATGTCTTGGTAGGTTTGCAGCTGTGCCATACTCTTTCCATTTTCGGATGATGGATTGAACAGTGCTCCGTGAGATGTTCAAAGCTCGGGAAATTTTTTTATAACCTATCTCTGCTTTAAACTTCTCCACAACTTTATCCCTGACCTGCCTGGTGTGTTCCTTGGCCTTCATGATACTGTTTGTTCACTAAGGTTCTCTAACAAACCTTTGGGGGCTTCTCAGAACAGCTGTATTTATACTGATATTAAATGACACACAGGTCATTTACTAATTAGGTGACTTCTGAAGACAATTGGTTCCACTAGATTTCAATTAGGGATATCAGAGAAAAGGGGGCTAAATACAAATGCACGCCACATTTTTCACATATTTATTTGTAAAACAATTTTAAAACCATTTATCATTTTCCTTCTACTTCACAATTATGTGCCACTTTATTTTGGTCTATCACATAAAATCCTAATAAAATACAGTCACGTTTTTGGTTGTAACATGAAAAAATTTGGAAAATGTCAAGGGGTATGAATACTTTTTCAAAGGAACTGTATATTTCATGGTCACAATGGTGTGTCATTGTTTAATGAAGACATCTTCCTATCCCAAAAAAGACTCCACAGATAGTGCACAGATAGTATGGAGACAGTAGGGGAGGTTTACAAAATTCGAGAGTGCAAATCTGGTGCAGCTGTGCATTGTAACCAATCAGCTTCCAGGTTTTGTCCCCGTTCACACGTGCGGTGCGCCCGACGGACACCGTTTTGCTCAGCGGGGATCGGCGGATGACAGCTCCATCTCTGCTTACTTTGCAGAGACGGAGCTGTCAGAGCCCTGTTCTCCTCTATGGGAGATCGGATGATAACGGACTGCCTGTCCATTTTCCTCTGATCTTATCCGATCCTCCATCCGTCTGGATTTTAGGGACAGGATCGAATCAGATAGCGGCAGGTGTCAGCGGCGGAGTCTCCGCTGACATCCGCTGCTCCATAGGGCTGCATGGAACATCTTACCAGGTCCGCCTGAAAAACTGATCGGACCGGAAAGCCTGTGTGAAAGGGGCATTTATTGTCAAAACATAATTAAACAAGCTGAAGTTAGAAGCTGATTGGTTGCTATGCACAGCTGCACCAGATTCTGAGTGCCCCAGTTTTCGTTGTAGTACTCTCCCCCACTGTTTTTCATTTCTCTATGTAATAATTCATATGCTGAGCTTGATCTGTTAAAGCAGGTGTGTCAAACTCAATTTCATCACGGGCCGCATCAATATTATGCTCCCCCTCAAAGGGCCGGTTATATCTGTAAGATTAGATGTCCAGAGCACCCCACGCCCCCCTTACATGAGATGTCAAGAGCCCCCCACCATTATAAGTCAAGAGTCACCCACCCTTCCTTACATCACAATGCAGCCCCTTACCTGGTGCTACTGCCAGGAAGAAGATGCGGGTGGATCTGGGAAGAAGAAAGTGCAAGGCCTGGAGGAGGACCAGAGGAGGGCTGGAGTCAGCTTACAGAGTCTGCTGAATGCTGAGACCAGGGGGGGCAAAGACAAGGTGGTGTTGTGGTTGCACAGAGAGATGCAGGCTCTGTAGGAGGAGTTCTGCCCTCCTCTCTGACTGCTGAGAAGGGGAGGTTGCAAAGACGAACCTTTCTGCAGCAGCACAGAGAAGCACAGGATCTGGCAAAGGAGTTTTGTCCTCTGCTGCCGACTACAGAGACAAGGGGGTGCCACAGCTGCAGGAGAGGTGTGAGGGCCACATGAAATGGCCTGGGGGGCCGCATTCGGCCCATGGGCCTTGTGTTTGACACCTGTGTGTTAAAGGGAATAAATAGTTTTTATATACATTTTATTTATCATCTTCAGGGTTAAAAAGTAACATTTCTTTATTTTTTATTCCCAATTTATAACATGGATTTTTAAGGCACCACAGGGAAAAACTCAAACACCATAAAAACAGTTTTACAAAAGATTTATTCCATCATATGCATAGAATCAATAAAGCCTTAAAATTCAAGTCCTATACAAGAGCCTACTATTCCTTCATACTACAGCGCCACATCAATGATGTGTAATAATACTGACAAATATATTATTATTAATATTATACAGGATTTATATAGCGCCAACAGTTTGCACAGCCCTTTACAATATAAAGGGAGACAATACAGCAACAATACAATTCAATACAAGAGGGTTAGGTGGGCCCTGCTCCAGCAAGCTTACAATCTATTAGATATATTAAACCTTAGTTCCCAAGTTCAAGGTATACAGTGGTTCAAAATAGTGATTACTGAATATACTGTACACCTTAATGCCACTATAAAACAATGGTGACACATATAAGCATATTGAACAAAGGTTCTTTAGCTCAGGATTGACAGTAATATGGTACTCAGGGCCGGCCCTAGCATGGGTCCTGCTGGGTCCATTGGACCCAGGCAGGACTTGGAGAGGGGCGGCACATTGACTCCCAATTTCCAGCAGTTTTGTGTGTCATCGGTTTTCGGCGTGTTATGGGTGGCATTTCCCCGTCTCATACTGCCGCCCGTAGTGCAAACTGATGAGTATGAGGAGGCGGAGCATCTCCTCCAGGGAACATCCCTCACATGATCGTGGTGTGCGCAATGACGTCAGATATCAGTGCACTTCATCTCATGCAGGGACGGCTGGATCTTCTAGGGCGGTGGGTGCGGCAGACACAGGAGTGACAGGAGGACTGAGGACAGACAGCGGGTGTTTGGTGGACTGGTCTGGTGGTGAGTTATGGAAGAAGATAACACTATATATAATATTTTCTACATTTTATATTTATATAAAATAATGGATGTGGGGGCCTTTTGGTGGGTGTGATTTTTTGTTGATGGGGCAGCATTTCATTTTTGGACCCAGGCAGCACAACGTTTTAGGCCAGCCCTGATAGTATTGTATGGAGAGATAGCAAGTCCTTGTATAGTAATTTAATTTTATGGCTTTTTAAACATTGATTCATTTTATACATTTGATGAAATAATTCTTTGCAAAAACAAATTTTATGATTTTTTTAGTTTTTCCTTGTGGTGGCTTTGAAATCCATGTTATAAATTGAGAATTTTGGATTTGTGTTATTTTGGATTTGACACCCCACACCACCTTTTAGAATTGCTGAATATTCTACTTTTTTTACTACTTTACTACAAAAAATATTGATTTAAACTTGTAAACAAAAAGTGCCAGTAAAGGCTTGGTCTTTAAGCCCCCGTTCACATAGGGGCGATCCGAATTCGGGTGGCGACCTCCAAGATCGCGGCGCGAGCAGCGCGCCGCGACCTCGGAGCGGCCGCCACGGACTTCATAACATTGAAGTCTATGGCGGTCGCCTCCTGGTCGCCCCAAAGAAGCTACGGACCCTTTTTCTAAGTCGAAGCGACTTGTGTCGCTTGTATTAGAACGGGTCCGCAGCTTCCCTATGGAAGGCGACCTGCGGCGACCTGTGAGGCGACCAGGTCGCCTCACAGGTCGCCTTTATGTGAACGGGGGCTAAGTGTTAACCACCACCCCCCAGTATGCATGTTTATTATGGATTAAGTTTAAGATTCTGTAAAGTGTTATTAATGTTAGCTTTGGTATACCATTCTGTATCTTTAACATTAAAATGAATTGTTGCACTTGCATTACCACCAAATCCAGAGTATATTCTATAAATTGTTTTGACCTCTTAAACATTTGTTTAACTTGGGTACGATTAGAGAGTTCCACACTTGATTTTTCAAAGTGCAGCAGTTTTTCATATCTGTTTTGTTTTTGTGCAGGCAAATCACTTGGCTTCTGCCAGCGTCGAACATACATACATTTCTGAGCAGCACCCCAGACCTTTATTCTGCATAACTAATTATTATTATTATTGATCAGAAAGATTATAATTGTGCTGTTATTACTATTATTATTATTACATTATTGACCAGAAAACAAAAAAAAAAGAGCTGCACACTCCTAAAGAAGAGGAAAGGGTGTTTTAATGGTTTTGAGGGAGAAAGTTAATCTGTAAAAAGAGCAAGTTAAATATTTTATAGACAGATGTTGTTTTTCTGAAGAGCTTCGTTAGTCATTTCAAATAATGTATCATATATAAAGTCAAAAGGGGAAATAAAAACAACAAAGGAGTTTGCAACAATCATAGGTTTGGTCAGAAAACACATCACCTTTATTATAAAAATTGTATACAAATTTAACTACAAAAGGACATGAAACATACTTTAAGGCCTCATGAACACTGGGCGTTTATGCAGCTGCTTCTATTGTCGTGTGTTTTTTCCCTGTCTCTAAACTCCCCTGCACATTTGCCTATGTTACATAGTTACATAGTTAGTTTGGTTGAAAAAAGACACAAGTCCATCTAGTTCAACCAATAAAAGGGGAAAAAAATATATATATTCTTAAAAAAATAAATAAAATCGAAAAAAAAAAAAATAAGCCTTACCTAGAACACCTTTGGGATGATTTAGAGCGCACACTGCAAGCCAGGCCTTCTCTCCAACATCAGTGCCTGACCTCACAAAAGCTCTTCTGGAAGAATGGTCAAACATTCCCATAGACACAATCCTAAACCTTGTGGACAGCCTTCCCAGAAGAGTTGAAGCTGTTATAGCTGCAAAGGGTGGGTTAACACAATATTGAACCCTACGGACTAAGACAGGGATGCCATTAAAGTTCATGTGCGTGTAAAGGCAGGCGTCCCAATACTTTTGGTAATATAGTGTATGTAAAATATGGTAGGGCAGGGGGGAAAGGATTTAAAGGGGAACTTAACCCTTTTGGGTGGACTTCCGCTTTGAGTGCAGAGCTTTTCCACCTGAGATTGAGTATATTAGCCTGGTGTTTAGTGTAGCTTGCTACCATTAAAGTATATGTAAACCCTCACCTTGTAAAACAAATTTAAACTAGAAATGAAAGGCAAAGCATTTGTGTATAGATCTAAAAAAAAAACAAAAACATTGTAAAACAGAAAATGCACTATCAAATGAACTCCATACATTTGGGTAGCCCTGCCCTCGCATTCCGTCACTAGCCTACTCATGACTCTGGGAGGGAACTCCTGCTGCCATGGAGTCCATCAGGAAAGGAAAATTACAGTAAGTAGTTGATAGTAAATTTTCCATTTTCTTGACAGACTTCCATGGCAGTATACATAGTTAGTCAGGTTGAAAAAAAAAACAAGTCCATCTGGCTTAACCAATAAAAAACAAAAAACAGTAAAGAAAACCCAACTATGCTATCCCATATACACAATCCTATACCCGCAGTTGATCCAGAGGAAGGTGAAAAACCCCAGAAAAGCATGATGCAATTTGCTACAGTAGGGGCAAAAACATTCCTTACTGATCCCCTGAGAGGCAATCGGATATTCCCTGGGAATTCGTTTGGGAACCAGCTAGCCCAAAAAACAAGGGTGGAATGTCGGAAAAGTAGGGTTTCAATCTTAGCCAATAAACCCTATGGATAGATATTGACAGCATAAGTTAACTACACCCCACAAAGAGCCAGAGCAGCTTTGATGGAAGTTATGTCATCCTCCAACTATTCCTGGCGCCCTTTCACAGGAAGCCCACGAAGCCTACACACTCCTGGATGAGTGTGTGGTGACTGCTTCCATAGGAACCAAGCTCTAAGCTTTATAAGCCTAATGACTAGCTGGAATAATCCATCCAGAAAAAATTCTGGATGACATCTCTGTCCCGCTCATTTTGCTAGAGAGAGTGACAAATATGTCCTAAAACTGGGACATAAAAATATGGTTCCTCCCATATGGTCCTGCATATGGGAGGAACAAACCCTTTGTTCTCATAGAATGCTAAAGCTACCTCAGATTGCTGCCCAGTATGGATATAAACACTACCAGTACTGGTCAAAAGCCACGAGGATCCCCCTTGGCACAAGGCCCAGATCCCAGCAAATCTCCTAACTGAGGAAAATAACTCATAGAAAGGCTGCCTTCATGACTGAGACTTTACTCAAAACTGAACTGAAAGAGATTCCACCTGGAGCAGCAAGCTGTCAGTGGGACCTTAAGAGCCCTGATTCTGGCCAAGCTTCTTGCCGAGGATGAAGACCTAGAGAGAATGACATCATAGCTCAATCCTTACTCCAACTGGACTGGGGGGGATCCCGTCTGGAGCTATAAGTCACCAAAGGATCCTTCCTAGCCTAAAGCTGTGATCTTGGCAAACATCCTGGCTGAAGAGATAGCCCTTAGAGTGCATGTTTTCATAGCTCAGTCTTTACCCAGGCTGGACTAAAAAAGATCTCATCTGGAGCTGGCAAGGAAGCCCAGAGCAAGAAATAAACCCTGCCTAGAATTACTTGGTTCTCCTTCGAGTCTCAGATGACACCCCCCCCCCCCCCATTAAAGTATTGGATGGGTAAGGTATAGTCTACCCAGGACACATTGGATATGACAGGGACTGCAGAGATCTGCCCTCTAAGAGAGCTTTAGGATCAGCTGAAGTCCGGAACACACCTGACCAGAGGACTGAAGCAAAAGAAAATAAAGCAGTCCAAACTGAACAAGCTCTATTGAAATCCTTTTGTAGGATTTATAGATATTAGCTTAGAGAAACAGCCAAACCTGATTAGTCTCTTGCTTTCAAGATGAGAAAGGGGAAGAGATGAACAAAGGTGGAATATTACTCTTTGTGACAGAAGATCTCATCCGAGAGAAAGGACATCATTCTGATACCCTGGTATCAAAGGCAGGAACCAAGGCCTGTTTGGCCAACAGGAAATTGCTGCAAACACTGCCATGGTCTTAGAAACAGACCCCCCCCCCCCCAAAAAAAAAAAATGTATGTGGATCGAACTGGAAAGCATATGGCTTGAGAGACCTTTCCTTATCTGGCACAGCATCCACACCCAGGGCTTGGCCCAGGCCCCTAGGGAAAAGCTTTCCAGCTTGTTACAGTAAGGAGATGGGACCAGATCTAACTCTGATATCTTGTCCAAAGTAAAATTCCACTTGGAGGGACCTGTATGTAGGAACCACTTTATGCCCAATTGGGCCACAGAATATGGATTCTTCCCAGAAGATCTATGTAGATGTAAAAGAGATAAGGAAGATTCTACTTCACATAGAACACAGTCATCTCTACCTGTTCTCAGTGGACTGACCCTGCAGGTTCTGCCCCTTGATGTAGGACACCACTGTGCAGTTGTTCAGCCTTACCGGAGACTAAAAAGTCTGCTGTCAGAGTGTTCAAACTAACTTCCCAACCGGGGAGTTCTACTGGGAAAGCAACTTCCTGACAGGGGAGTTCCACTGGCAATAACTTAGCAGCCCAGAAGATTTATTACTGTGCTAGCACCCACAGATTAATCTGCCTGTTTGCAAGACATGAATCACTTGTTGCATTATCAACATTGGAGAAAAAAAAAAAAGAACAGGAGGCCTTTTGCATTGAGCACACCCCAATATAGGGATGGGAGAGACCATGGTCCTGATCATCAGATATTGAGGCACTGACAGGTGAAGAGAGGAAAGTCAGGAATATCCAGCATCCTACCACCAGTATGCTCTAGTGGCAAAAAACTATGTATCCTGAACCGTGATGGATTAAGCTCTCAGATGCACAAGGATTTGTGAAGGAATCACAAGACCCTTTTTGTAAGACTAGCCAGCCAATCTCTTGTAGGGTTCTGAGAATTCCCTCCGTATACTTGACAGGAATTCCTGTCTAGAGAATGAGTGGATTGAGAACCCAACTAGCAGACATATATGCTATGTCAGAAGACAGCTCTGGGAATTGGAAATAGGCATCCCTCTGAGCAACAATAGTATTCCTCTTAAAAGCACATCTGCTGGAATTGGAATTGCCATCCCTAGAGACGGTAAGAACCAAGTTGTCTAGCAGAACTTGCTTATTGTTGCTGGAGCAAAGGATTCCTCCTGGCACAATCAGAGGTTTGAAGGTGGCTGATTGACCAACATGGCCTGAAGTGCTTGAGCGGAAGACCAAAGCTGTATCTTCTCTATCAGAAGAGGAGCAACCAGGTACCCATAAGATACGTATCGGTGGCACGAATATGAAAAAGGCCAGTAAGCAACCTCTCCCCCAGAAGTGGAGCTCTTTGCTGACTACTTGGTTGAGGACTCTTTCTCTCTTCAATTCTTTCTGGACTCCAGGCCGGAACTGCAGGAGAAAACCTTTTTGGAGTTAGACACTGACTCTTCAACTGCAGTCCTCTTTTATTCAGCAGACATGTATTCTGAGGGAAGGAGGCCAGACTAAACACAGCTCTTAGCTGTCAAATGAGGCTAGCCCCTGAATGGGACTGTTTAGACTCTCACAGTGATAACAAGATTGTCCTTCTTGTAGAATTATTTCTAGCTATTTGCTATCAAATGAAGCTAGCCCTTTAAGGGGATTATTAAAGTGGAGTTCCAGCCTATTTTGCAACTTTAGTGATTCCTGGAGTGCTCGCTATGCTGATCAACAATTGGGCATTTTTAATTTTTTTCGTGGCTCCCTTACCTTATTTTCAGGGCATTTTTTGTTGTACTTCTTCCTTCTCCCCCCTCTGTGGCCATGGCCACCGACATCACTTCCGCCTTTGCATTGCATCCTGGGAGCTGTTGTCATCACTCCCAGGGGGCTGGAATCAGGAAGAACTCCCAGAATACTCCCTGGAATCAGGAAGAAGGACACAGCAGATTACACTGCAGCTTCAGATGCCCACATCCAAGATGGCCGCGCTCACATAGCGTTTTTAAAAGTAAGATTTTGTCTAAAATCCAATACTGTACACCTTGTAAGTATGAGAATAGCGGTTCTGTAAAGGACAATGGATTAGTATTATAGGGGAATTTTTAGTTAAAAAAAGGTATTTGAGGCTGGAACTCCGCTTTAAGACTCTTGCAACACAGACAAGAGTTTTCTACTGGTATAATTATCTCCACGTATTTGCCATCAAGATAAGGCTAGCCCTTGAAGGGGCAGAATAAACTCTTGCAATGCAGAACAGATTGTCCCACTTATCAGAATTATTATTTAGGATAGAATATTCTCCATCCAAACTTCCATTGCATTGGAAGAGAGGCAAGAGTTAAGGCAGGCTCCCAGGCTGCAATTGCAGACAGATATACCTCTTAGGGACTAGTCCAACACAAAGCTATCACCAGGAGAGGCTACATCCCCCAAGGACACACCCAATCATTCTGGTTGAGTATACCCTTGAAGGACACAGCATCTTCCAATAACAACTCCATGTATGCAGCTAAGCCGATAAAGGCCACATCAACCAAACAGGTGACTCATTATGCTGGAAAACCCCCATAAGTGCCTTAATCTGACATCCTGCAGTGCAGGTAGAAGTGTCCTAGTTGGGGTTTAAACTTGAGCAACCCAGTGCTGCGAGGTACTGACCATTAAGACATTCTGCTGCTCTGTCCTTCTGTTCAATTTGCACCCCTCTGGAAGAAGGATCTTCTAGCTTAACCACTTGCCGACCAGCCACCGCAGTTATATGGCGGCAGGTTCCAGCGAATCGCCCTACCTGTAGGGCAGTTCGCGGGAGTGCTCCTTGGGGTGCACACATGCCCACTCGCCAGTGAGTAAGCCAATACATTGGGTCGGTGGACACGATTGCCATCGGGCACTCGCGATCACTCCCCGTGAAGAGAGAATGGTGGTCTGCTGTTGTAAACACAGCAGACCGTTGTTCTCTCTGGAGTCAATACAGATCTCCTGTGTTCCTCCTTTTTAGGATCACAGGTCTCTGTGTTGATTTCACAAGCCCCCCCCCCCCCCCACCCACAATTAGAAAACATCCTCTAGGCTCACATTTAACCCTTTGATTGCCCCTGGGTTAACCCCTTCCCTGCCAGTGTCATTATTACAGTACCAGTGCATATTTTTAGCATTGAATACTGTGGTAATGTCACTGGTCCCCCCAAAAGTGTCAAAAATGTCAGTTAGGGGTCTGATCTGTCCGCCGCAATGTTGCTGCCCCGCTAAAAAACGCTGATCGCCACCATTACTAGTAAAATAAATAAATAAATAAAAATGAAATAAATCTTTCCCCTAGTTTGTAGACACGATAACTTTTGCACAAACCAAACAAAATACGCTTATTGGGATTTTTTTTTTTATACCAAAAATATGTAGCAGAATACAAATTGGCTTAAAAAGATGAAAACATTAGATTTTGAATATTTTTTTTTGAATATTATATAGCAGAAAGTGAAACATATAGTTTTTTTTTCAGAATTGTCACTCTTTTTTTGTTTATAGCGCAAAAAATAAAAATTGCAGAGGTGTTCAAATATCACCAAAAGAAAGCTCTTTTTGTGGGGAAAAATGGACAATGGACATCAATTTTTTTTGGCTACCGTGCAATTTTCCGTTGCAGTAACGCAGTGCCGAATCACATAAAATGGCCTGGTCATTTAGGGGGAAAATTTACCGGTCTAGAAGTGGTTAAACATCATAGGAAAAAAGGCAATGCACTCCTTTGGAAGTGCTAAATACTTGCATTGCAGGTACCTCTGCCATTTTAGGCATCCTAGCATCTTAGCAGCCTATGAAAGGAGGTACAAAAACCTGCTCAAAGATCTTCCTCAGCTGCATATTCCTTTTAGGAATTGTTTGAAGAGAGTGGAGCCCCGTACACACGAGTCGAAATTCGGCCAGGAATTTTCGTTCGACGACCGATCTGCCGATTTTCGGCTTGTTAGTATGATGCTTCCGACAACCGACTCTGGTGTACAGGCTATAAAATTTTTGTCCTCCGTCAAAACACGTCCGATTTTCGTGCAGTCAGTACAGATTTTGACAGGGAAAAATCCTATGAGCAAGTCTGGGCATGCTCAGAGAAGAAAGAACACAAAGAAAGCAATCCAACACATGACATCACTCCTGAAGTAGAATTCTGTTGGTCGACAAAATTCGTGTGCAGTCTAGAGCACATTCCAACCAACAAAACACCACTCTGGACAAAAGATGGACGACTGGTCGGCGGAAATTCGTTGCGTGTGTACGAGGCTTTAAGTTGGCTATTTGACTGGTCCTGCAAGGAAAAGCTTGACATTGTCAGAGTAGAGAATCCTTGCACAGGGAGAGTTATAACAGACTCCCTATTGGGCCATACACACTATAAGATTTTCTGAAGACTTTTTCCTTTAGACTTACCAAAACCATATAATATGAGGTCAAACCTAAACACTTTCAATTTGTATGCAATCCGGCAGGCCCTTGCACTACATAGAAAAGGTAAATCTGAAGGAAATCTACCAACAAAAGTTGGATAGTGTGTAGCCAGCTTTAGACTGTCTTGACTACCCGTGGCAACCTGATGGTTGCAATCATCTTGCTCCCTGGATGCCTGAACAAGGCAGAACATTCATACAGGGTTTTACCAGTCAAGGCATGAGCAGTAAAGGCCACGTTTACAGTGTGCATAATACATGTAGATCTGGAGACGCTTAATAGCAAGAGTCCATTGGTCAGCTTTTCATACACTAGCTTTAAGAGACCCGCAGAAGGCTGACAATCCAGGAACAGTATCAGTAGGGAGACACTGCCCTCCTCCAGCTATAACCTGCATAGGATCAGGGGGTGTGTGTGATCCCTGCGCTGTCTGAGGTGGCCAGAGACTCCCTGCTGCAGCGCCACTGGGACTGATACTAAGGCAGTAAATGATATAATTAAAGGGGTAGTGGTGCGCTTCAGGAATCAGCTCTAATGGATCTCTATTTGGGTTGGTGGCAGTGGTGTGTACAAATCTTGCTTTAAAGGTGCTCCGCGTGATAAATATAATATTTATATTTTTAAAATAATTAGGTGATGAAAGTGCAGGTGTGCCAATCAAATCAGTAAATATAAAGGTATTCCTTAAAATAAATAAATATATGAGTACGGTGTGTATCAATAGATAAATAAATAAATAAATAAATATCAGAATGCTACTTCTTTACCAGTGACATCAATAAATAAATTATATAAATCCAGTGTTGGCCTTCAATCTGATTCATAAACAGTAAAACAAATATATATTGTGCTCAAAATAAAGTGCTACATGCAATTTTCTATTAAAACGGTGCTAGAAAAGATATCTGTGAATAGTTCGATTGTAATCCTTCAAATATCAATATTTAAATGAGATAGTCCAGAAGAAAAAAATTATATAGATAACATCCAAAATAGCTTGTGTGAATACGTTCCTCGCTTATATCCGTGCTTCACTCATGCAATCAAGTGGCTATGATCTCCTTCACCTTGTGTGTCACCTCTGAGTGCTCTAGCCTCTCACCTTATAGGCAAGATCAATATGCCTTTGGTATCTATCCAAGCTCAACGATAGACTCAATTTCTCTGAATCCGGATCCTTTCTTCCTTAATGGAGCTGCTTTCTTGGATCCCTCTAAGTGTTTGTCTTGATCGTTTTTAATACTATCCTCTTTGTCCGATCTTTAGTGTGCCTCAGAGACAAAGACTATTCATGGTGCAGTATATCCAACTCATTTATTAAAATATAAAGATTTACACTTACAATTTAGGCATGATACTTCAGCATGTAAACAAAAAACCAGCCGCCGCTGTGGAGATCGGGCTCCGTTGTAACGTCACTTCCGGCTCCTCCTACGCGTTACGTCACGAGGTCACGTGACTTCCTCAGTCCCTGAGGAAGTCACGTGACCTCGTGACGTAACGCGTAGGAGGAGCCGGAAGTGACGTTACAACGGAGCCCGATCTCCACAGCGGCGGCTGGTTTTTTGTTTACATGCTGAAGTATCATGCCTAAATTGTAAGTGTAAATCTTTATATTTTAATAAATGAGTTGGATATACTGCACCATGAATAGTCTTTGTCTCTGAGGCACACTAAAGATCGGACAAAGAGGATAGTATTAAAAACGATCAAGACAAACACTTAGAGGGATCCAAGAAAGCAGCTCCATTAAGGAAGAAAGGATCCGGATTCAGAGAAATTGAGTCTATCGTTGAGCTTGGATAGATACCAAAGGCATATTGATCTTGCCTATAAGGTGAGAGGCTAGAGCACTCAGAGGTGACACACAAGGTGAAGGAGATCATAGCCACTTGATTGCATGAGTGAAGCACGGATATAAGCGAGGAACGTATTCACACAAGCTATTTTGGATGTTATCTATATAATTTTTTTCTTCTGGACTATCTCATTTAAATATTGATATTTGAAGGATTACAATCGAACTATTCACAGATATCTTTTCTAGCACCGTTTTAATAGAAAATTGCATGTAGCACTTTATTTTGAGCACAATATATATTTGTTTTACTGTTTATGAATCAGATTGAAGGCCAACACTGGATTTATATAATTTATTTATTGATGTCACTGGTAAAGAAGTAGCATTCTGATATTTATTTATTTATTTATTTATCTATTGATACACACCGTACTCATATATTTATTTATTTTAAGGAATACCTTTATATTTACTGATTTGATTGGCACACCTGCACTTTCATCACCTAATTATTTTAAAAATATAAATATTATATTTATCACGCGGAGCACCTTTAAAGCAAGATTTGTACACACCACTGCCACCAACCCAAATAAAGATCCATTAGAGCTGATTCCTGAAGCGCACCACTACCCCTTTAATTATAACCTGCATAGAGCAGACAAGGCATAGAGGTATAAGGCTGCAGAAATAAACCAATCTCAGTAAGTTTAAGGGAGAACACCACATTGTTAAGAAAATAAATATTATAACATGTACAATTGCTACCCAAGCCATTCAGTAATTTATAAAATAACCTTCCCAATACAAACTGCAGCTGCTGAAGTTTCTTAAGCTGTTTAAGCTGTTCAGAGAGACAAAGTAACATTGGTTTGCAAGGTGAGAGAAAACCCCTAAGGGGTTAACCACTGCTCAATGAATACTACCACAGCAGACTTCTCTACAAGGGTGATTTTGTTAGACAGAGCATTCAAAAAAGAAAGAACAGACTTGCTAAAACAAGCAGATATCTGTACAGGAAAGAAAGCAACTGCACGAAACTTCAATAAAAATGTTACAATGCACATTAGAGCATAGACATCTCTATACGTTTTCATTTTGGTTATTATTTATTTAAGTGGAGTTACTCCCTAGCAGCCCGCATGGCATCTAGGGTTGCCACCTCAGCCCTTTAAACCAGGACACACATTATTTACACAGGTTCTGAGGATAATATAATGCACATAAGGCACTAAGTGAGTTTAATTACTACCTTAATCAGCAACAGAACCTGTGTAATTAACGTGTGTCCTGGTTTAAAGGGATGAGGTGTAGAGATGTACCGAATGGTTCGCCGGCGAACGGTTCCCGGCGAACTTCGAACGCTCGCGTTCGCCGCTGCGGGAGAAGATATGCGATGTTCGGTCCGCCTCCTATACATCATCATTGAGGCAAACTTTGACCCTGAACATCACGGTCAGCAGACACATTCCAGGCCAATCAGCAAACCTCCCTCCCACACCCTCCCACCTCCTATAAATAAGCAAGGGCAGCATCCATCTTAGATCATTTCTGTGTTACTGAGAGCAGGGAAAGTGCTGGTGCTGCTGCTGTTGTTATAGCTAGGGACAGTTCCCGGTCTTGTTAGCCATTGTTCTTGGTACACTCCTGCTGTTAGGGCAGCACCCCAAAAAGCCCTTCCTAGGGCTGGTATTTGAGGTTTTTTTTGGATATATATATATATATATATATATATATATATATATATATCTATTGTCCCCAAAAGCCCTTTTGAGGGCTGGTATTTGTGTAATTTTTTTTGTTCTGTGATATATATATATATCTATTGTCCCCAAAAGCCCCTTTGAGGGCTGGTATTTGAGTATTTTTTTTAATATATATATATATATATATATATATATATATATATATATATATATATATATGTAGCATGTCCAGAACCAGAAAAAAAAGATCATATAGGTGTAAAAGGGGTTCCCACCATCCCTGCTCTACTGAAAAATGATCTTTTTTTCTGGTTCTGGACATGCTACAGAGCTGAAACTTCACAGGTACACTTTTTAGACCCCCTAGACACTAAATCACACAAAAAAAGTTCTTAAAAATTGTCATTTTTGATAGAGAGCCAATTATTGGAAAAAAAAAAAAAAACTTAACAAAAAAAAAATGTCTTTGGATTTATTGTCTGGGGGGTCTAAAAAGTGTACCTGTGAAGTTTCAGCTCTGTAGCATGTCCAGAACCAGAAAAAAAATAGAATCAGGGTTAGGGCTAGGGTTAGGGTTAGGGTTAGGGTCAGGGCTAAGGTTAGGGTTATTTTTAGTGGTTAGAGTTAGAGGGGTAGGGGTAGGGCTACTAACTCTAACCCTAAGTATCTCACCGTAACCCTAACCCTAGCCCCTAACACTAAACCTAACCCTAACCCTCTAACCATAACCCTAACCCTCTAACCTTAACCCTAACCCTCTAAGCCTAGCCATAAAAATAACCCTAACCCTAAACCTAACCCTAACCCTAGCCCTAACCCTAGCCCTAACCCTAACCCTAACCCTAGCCCTAACCCTAGCCCTAACCCTAATTCGTATTTTTTTCTGGTTCCGGACATGCTACAGAGCTGAAACTTCACAGGTACACTTTTTAGACCCCCCCCAGATGCTAAATCCAAAGACATTTTTTATTTTTATTTTTTTTTAATTTTTCCAATAATTGGCTCTCTATCAAAAAATTACAATTTTTAAGAACTTTTTTTTGTGTGATCCCTCTCCGGCATGCCACAGTCCAGGTGTTTGTCCCCTTGAAACAACTTTTCCATTACTATTGTGGCCAGAAAGAGTCCCTGTGGGTTTTAAAATTCGCCTGCCTATTAAAGTCTATGGCGGTTCGCAATGTTCGCCGGTTCGCGAACATTTGCCGATGTTCGCGTTCGCTGTTCGCGAACAACAAATTTTATGTTCGCGACATCACTAATGAGTAGGCAATCCTACTGGTATCTGGTCCCTTCTGCTGACCTCAAGGCAAACATACTCATGTATCCTGGACATCATCAACAGAGCACTCGATGCATCTGCAGGGCGACTCGAATCCCAGGAACAGCAGAGCACACTGTCATGCTGGGCACACTTTAGAGGTTACCCGCTTTTAGCAAGGCATCCAACCTAGCGCAGCTGCTCGCCGTTGGCAAAGTTTCCGTTATTACAGGTGTCAATCTTCTGCACATGTGTGCCATTCACCACCCTGCTGTTAGGCTGTTAGCCGAGCATTTGGTAACTACTGGAGCCATCCTGGATTCTAGACACCACAGGACATTCCCAATAACTGCACAGCTGTACCGCGTGAGACCCCAGTTGCCACGTCTTCCAAAAGGTAGGAAACTTCATACAAAAATGGTCCTTATGAGTGAGGAGGACAAAAAAGGAACGCGGCCTCTGGCTCAGCCTAAAAATTTATGGGAGTGGAGTCCTATGGGTTAGGAGCGAGGGCGGGGCTACCCAAACATATGCTGCCATGGAAGTTTGTCAGGAAATATATTCTTTTTCCCTTTTTTATAAGTGATCAAATACCCTCTGTTATCAGCTGCATAAGAGCTGGGGGAGGAGAGACAGCAGCTTACACAGGTCTTCCAAGTGAGTAGCTGTGCGGGGGGGGGGATGTCAGCAAAACTTGAATCACTGGAGGAGAGCAGGTTGAGTTCCCAGCACAGCTCAAGAACTGACTACGGCATTCTCTCCTGCCTAGTGTGGTCAGTTTTTAATAGGAAAGCAGTAGGACTGGCAGCAACAACAGGGATTTCACACAAATGAAGCAACACAAAGAGAACAGGATGCTTTTTCAAACAAGTACACAGTACAGTAGCCACATATCAGGAATATGAAATGTTGGGTTTACATCTTCTTTAACTCAAGAAAAGGAGCTTTGAGTGTTGAGTCCTTTTATAATGATTATTACTGTTTTACATCCCTTTAAAGTAAACCTTCCATGGGAGAACTATGTAGGCTGCCATTGCTGACCTCCTAAAAAAGATAGGACCCTCTGACCACAGTACTTTTTGAGCATTGACCTTGTATGTAGATCATGAAAATCAGAATAAAACCAGAGGTCTGTATCTTCATACTTCAAAACCAATGGGCACTACTCCATACTCCTACTACTTGACTTCTCTGCGGCCTTTGATACTGTTGAACATCCGCTCCTTCTAAAAAAACTCAGTTCCCTTGGCCAAGATTCTGCTCTATTCTGGTTCTCCTTCTACCTATTACAGAACTCCTTCATTATTACCTATAACTCTATCTCTTCCTCTCCATTTTATCTTTCTATCGGGGTATCCCAAGGCTCTGTTCCCAGACCCCTTCTCTTCTCTATCTACACCTCCTCTCTAGGTCACCTAATAATAACCTCCCATGGCTTCCAATACTCTACGTTAATAACACCCAAATCTATCTACTCCTCACCTCACTCCTTCAGTCTCCTCTCGTATTACTAACTGACATATCAGCATGGAAGTCACACCACTTCCTTAACCACTTGCCGACCAACGCAAGTACATATACTGCGGCGGTCAGCCCCTCACAGGCAAAGTGACGTACCGGTATGTCACTAGCCTGTGAGGCTCTGGGGAGTGAGCGTGCACCGCCGGAGGCGCGCTCCTGCGCGGTCACGGACCCCCCTGCGCGTGTGACCGGCGGACCCGATGTCCGCCGGTCACTCGGCGATCGTCGGTGGAGAGGGAAAAAGGCAGGCAGCTTGTGTAAACAAGCCGCCTGTCATTCTCCCCTGTGTAGAAACAGTGATCATACGGTTCTACTAGGTAGGACCGTTGATCACTGTTCCTACAGCAAAAGCCACAGCCAATCACAGTAAGAATCACGCCCCTAGGGACACACACCACCCCTCCCTCTCAAAAAAAGTTAACCCCTTCCCTGCCAGTGTCATTTTTACAGTAACAGTGCATATGTATAGCACTGATTACTGTAGTAATGTCACTGGTAACCCCAAAAGTGTCAAAAATGTCAGTCAAGGGTCCGATCTGTCCGCCCCAATGTCGCAGTCCCGCAAAAAAAATTGCAGATCGCCGCCATTATGCGTTAAAAAAAAAAACAACAAAAATGACAAAAATCTTTCCCTTTGTTAGTAAACGCGATAACTTTTGCACAAACCAATCAAAATACGCTTTTTGCAATTTTTTTTTACCAAACATATGTAGCATAAAACAGATTGTCCGAAAATGTTAAAAAATTTTGATTTTTAAATTTTTTTGGGGGAATTTCATATAAAAAAATGTGAAAAATATTGTTATTTTTGCGAAATTGTTGCTCTTTTTTTGTTTATAGCGCATGATCAAAAAATCGCATAGGTGATCAAATACCACCAAAAGAAAGCTCTGTTTGTGAGAAAAAAAGGACATCAAATTCGTTTAGGTACAGCGTCGCACGACCGCGCAATTGTCCGTTAAAGTCACGCAGTGCCAAACCGCAAAATACCCCCTGGTCAGGAAGGGGGTAAAATCTTCCGGGGCTTAAGTGGTTAAGCTAAATCTCTCCAAAACCGAGCTGATAATATTCCCCCCTGCTCATGCCCCCCTCCATGACTTTCCCATCACAGTCAATAATGAAACAATCAATCCCTCCCCTAATGCCAGGGTACGAGCTATAATCCTAAATTCTGGCCTGTCCTTACAGCCCCAAATCCAATCATTGTCAAAAGCTGGTAGACTTCACCTCTGTAACATCTCTAAAATGCACCCCTTTTTAACTAATGAAACCACATAGCTACTCATTTACTCCCTTGTTATCTCTCGCCTTGACTATTGCAACTCCCTCCTAATAGGCTTACCTCTCCATAGGCTATCCCCTCTTCAGTCTATCATAAATGCTGCTGCCAGACTCATCTATCTTACCAACTGCTCAGTGTCTGCCACCTCTCTCCGCCAATCCCTCCGCTGGTTTCCAATTGCCCAGCGAATTAAATTCAAAATACTAACTGCAACATACAAAGCCATTCACAACTCTGTTCCAAGCTATATCACCAATCTTATCTTCAAATATCACCCAAACCATCCTCTCCTCTCAAGACCTTCTGCTCTTAAGCTCCCTTGTCTCCTCCTCCCATGCTCATCTCCAGGATTTCTCCAGAGCCTCTCCATCCTCTGGAACCTTCTACCTCAATCTGTCCAGCTATCTCCTACTCTGGCTGCCTTCCAGTGATACATGAAAACTGCTCTATTTAGGGAAGCCTATCACGCCTGCAACTAATCTCCTATCACTTCCATCAGCTCATTCGCCTCAGTTATAACTTTTTGTACCACTTCCCCCACCCTAGATTGTACCTTCTTCTAAGCAGGACCCTCTTAATCTTCTTGTATTTTATTGTATTGTAACGATGCTGTCTCCCTTTTATATTGTAAAGCGCTGCGTAAACTGTTGGCGCTATAGAAAACCTGTATAATAATAATAATAATAATAATAATAATAATACTTGCTTTGGGTCAGTGACATGAAGCCAGTGTGTTAGGCTATCAGCCAGGCAATCAGCAACTTCAGATTGAGAAGTCAGCACTGGCAGCTTCCAAGGTTTTCTCAGGAATGGTTTCCTTTAAATGGAAACCATTCCGACAGTATGCTATGAGCCTGAGTTTTATGAGTATTCATGTAGCATTTGTAATCCAGGATATGTTTTAGTGACATTTTACTTGATACCCGGAACAGGTTTTCCTGGAAGAGAGAAGAGGGGGGGCATTGTCTTCTGCATTTGCCAGGATCCTGTTCAAAGTAAAGGGTATAATTAGGCATTTGATCACTGTATTTTCAGAAGGGAGCATCTGCATTTTCATCATGGCACAGGAGCAGTACAGCCCGCTCATGAATAAATCTGACAACTGATAATGTATTGCCTTAATATTATTGTATTCATTATATGGAGATTACCAAAACATTATTTAGCTAAATACAGAAGTGATAAAGTTCCAGCTGCTATTGTAACCTATATACTGCACAGAGAAGACAAATAGTACTGTCTGCACACTGCTTTGTGTTATTAAAGTGTGTAGCACTCTCCTGAATAGGTTGCTAGGAAAGCAAGTATATTTAGTTCTTTTTGGCTCCACTGTAACCAGTGGAGCAGTTTGTGATTGCTTTGGGCTGTTCTGGGCTCTGCATGCAGCAGTTCTTATTGCTTTCCCCTGTTTTCTGGAGCATTCCAGAATAAAGTGGGTTGGAAAGAGGCAAACCAGCAGTCTGAATATTTATGTTGTCTCAGCTAATCCCTGGGGGAAGGTGTCCAGTAGGTGATTGGAGAATGCATAAATAAGCAGGGGCTTGAGGCAGCCGGGGTCTTGTCCAGGAGGGAAGGTTCCCAGCTTTAAGGGCTTTTGCCCTTCTTGGCAGCTAAACTGAAAGTCTTACCTGTGCTCATCAAGGTTACAGCTGTGGCAGAGTTGGGGGGGGGGGGGGGGCTGTTCTGCTAAGGTCTCTGAAGCTAAGCAAGGAATTTCATGGAATATCCGGTCTGGAAGAAATTGTCCATCTGATATTGTGAGTACAGACCTGAGTGAAGGATCCTAGGCACTGTTTCTGCTGCTTTCCCTGGCATGTCAATACTAGTGTTTGCCTGGCCTGGGACCTTTCTAAAGGTGTCTCGGTGCTGTCCATTTATTTTTTGAGACTTTGCTAGAGTAACTGTCCTGAGAAATAGTAGAATGGTGAAGAGTATCCTCAATTTATTGCTCAGCATTCATGGAGTAATTTACTGACTTCCCCTACTGAGGAAGTCAACGCCTGTGGTTGGGCTTCGACGTCACGCGTATAGGGGACAGAGCCTGCGTGCTGGAAGCTGTCTCTTCCTAGATATCGTTTATGCTGATTGCTATGCGCTTCGGACGCGCCACCTTTGTGAGTAGCATTCCTTTTACTCAATAAAGCGGTTTACTGCAACCATACAGAGTCAGAGAGCACTAGATCTCTTCCTTTGTTCCCCTTTTATGTCTATCGGTGAGAATCCCTCTGGAGGTGATAGGCTATCCATAGCCTTTACTATCTGAAGGTCCCTGTGTATATACAACGCTGTGATTGACCCAGCAGTGGGTCTATAGTGGAGGTAAGAGACCAATTCACCTGGTGGTGGGATTGCACTAATCACGAAAGCACTAATTAAGTTTTGCACAAGATTCTTTTGGACATGTGGATTCACCGTTTATTTGATTGATTGTATGGACATCGGAACATGTATGGACACTGATTTTGAGTTTTATTACACTATGTGTGCACATGACTGGCGCAACACTACTTTTTGGTTTATTTAGCATGCACAATCTTGCCCATGGGCAATATGAGAGGTAGAGCCGTTTGCAGTATTCAAAAGCCCAGCTCCCAATTTTGTACCAAGCATGCGTGAGAACAAGTGCACATGTTTTGGGCTAGCAAAGAATAGAGAAGAAGAAACTGGCTCCCGCTGCTGACATCTTTTTTTTTTAACATGGAAGGAATGATGGTCATAGGCAGCATAAAGCATTTTATAATGTGAAAAGCTAGTGAAAAAAGACACATATATACATGTAAAGTTACTTGTTTTCATATATACTATTGAATTGCAATGGTGGTTTTCCTAAGGGGGGGGGGGGAGAGGTCCGCTTCAAAGCTGAGTTTATATTGGATAAGCTTTAGGATGCCCCGAAAATATCATTATATAGTGTGAATTATTACATGTTGACAAATACACTTGTCGATTTTTCTGTTAAAGTGTGTCTGGAAGTACAAAGAATATTGCTCCAGTCATAAAGCAATGAGGTTGATTTACTAATGCAAGTCAACTGTAATACAGAGAAACTGGAATGTGAATACAATTAATTATTCTCCTCTAAATTGATTTGTCTTTTTCCATATTGTAGGCTTTAATTGAGAGATGCCTTGTTTTATGTAAAGGAAAATGCAGTATTTCTTAAATATATGTGTTAACTGAGTCCTGCATCTACTTAATGAATTTTTTCAAGTGTTTCTGTGAGCACCCCATTACAATCATTTGGCGTCTTGTGATACATAAAATTGTTTTGTAATTAAAGGTATTCATTAGGGGAAACGCATTAATAAATTATTTTCATTTGCATATTGTACTGGTGTGTTATGTGTTAGAGTCATCAACTGTCATATTAACCATTGCAGGATAAAGTAGAACTTTGAATAATTGGCTCAGCCAGGGGGGTGTCCACGTGGAATTTGTTTCATTGCTCCTGAAAAATTTGTTTTATTGTGCCAGCATGTTGATGTCACCTGTGTGGTCCCGCTCAACACTTTATGTCACTGTGACTTCATCGGAAGAAGTTCAGGTAACACTGTCACCATCACCATCTCTATTTGGGGAATTGTCCATTTTCCCCCTTCATGACCTTTAACTCAGGCTGATGGACTGACTTCTTAAGCAAATGTTTTTGTTAGTTAGATTCAGTGTTAAGAAGCTAGGTCCCCCCCCCCCCCCCCCCACCACCACCACCATTGATATGCAAATAAACCAGTCCGATTAGTTTAGGAGCTAAACAGAGGAACAAGAAGTATGGGGAGGTGGTGTTTAGGACTTTTGAAACAAGCATGTGTTCAGACTAAAGAGAGTTGTTTTTGGAACACAAAAGGAACAACATGTCTGCTTTAGACTTGATCTGAGGATTTTGGAGAAAGCAGCCCATCTCCATAAGAAGAAGTTGAGTAACTGTTTAGGATATTTATTGCATACACATTGTACATGCTTTAGATAATTAGCTTGTTCATGTTGTAGGCATATTTGGGTAACTATGAATTGTGTGATGTGTTTAATGTGCATAGGGAAAAAAGCATTGAGATAAGCTAGGCCCCTATGAAAAGTAGAAATGTATGAATTGTAATTATGGTAATTATGCAATAATGTATGGGATCAACAGGTGGATTGTATCACTTGTGGATATTTTTTAACTGATTCATTACAAATGTTCCCATACATGTGCAACCATGTCTTGCTGTCATCACTAAAGCCCTGTACACACGCACAGATTGTTGGCCAACTGATCTGCCAACTTTTGTCCAGTGTTGTTTGTTGGTTGAAATGTGCTCTAGACTTGCACTGGACTTTTGTTGGCCAACAAAAACCAACTTCAGAAGTGATGTCATGTGATGGTTGACTTTCCCTGTGTTTTTTCTTCTCTGAGCATGCCCAGTCTTGCTCAACTGATTTTTGTCTGCCGAAATCTGTACTGACTGAGGAACAATCGGCCGTTCTTTGTTGGCCAACAAAAATTTTATAGCATGCACACCAGATTTTTTTCGGCTGAAAATTCGCAGTTGGTTGTCGGAAGCATCATACTAACAAGCCTACAATCGTCAGATCGGACGTTGGCCGACAATTTACGCCCACATCCTGTGGGTGGTGTCTGGTATACAGGACTATAAATAGAGTCACTAGGATGGGGGAGAAAGGTTTGTTTTTTAGAGCTGTGGAAAGAAAGCATGCAGCAAAAAAAAACTCCTCACTGTCCTGTTCCAGATATCGAGTACAAGCTGTTGCCAGAGTTAAATATTATTTGACCTTTTTTGGGATATTGGGAATAGGAGTGTATGTTTGAGTCTTGTTAATGTTTATGGTAACTTTTATGTGTAAGAAACTTTATGTATTTTGATGTCCAGTAAAGTTTTGTTTTATGTTTTTTTTTGAAAACTGCTTTTGGTGTGTCTGTTTATTTTAAATATTCACTAGATATTTCAGTGGCTGTCCAGTATACCTTCATTACAAATTGTATTGGCTTACAGCTAGTGAAAACCCAAAATTCAGTATCTCACAAAATGTCAATATTACCTAAGACCAATAAAAAAAGGATTTTTAATACAGAAATGTTGGATTAATGAAATGTATGTCCATGTGCAGTGTATAGTATGCACTCAATACTTTGTCAGGGCTCCTTTTGCATGAATTACTGCATTAATCCGGTGTGGCACTGCTGAGATGTTATGGAAGCCCAGGTTTCTTTAAATGTGGCTTTCAGCTCATCTGCATTGTTGGGTCTGGTGTCTCTCTCATCTTTCTCTTGACAATACCCCACAGATTTTCTATGGAGTTTAGGTCAGACGAGTTTGCTTGCCAATCAAGCACAGTAATGCCATGATCATTAAACCAGGTATTGGTACTTTTGGCAGTGTGGGCAGGTGTCAAGTCCTGCTGGAAAATTAAATCAGCATCTCCATAAAGCTGGTCAGCAGAGGGAAGCATGAAGTGCTCTAGAATATCCTGGTAGAGGCCTGCACTGACTTTGGACTTGACAAAACTCAGTGGACCAACACTAGCAGATGCAGGGCCATCTTTAATATTGATTCGACCCTGGGCAAACATTTTCTTGCCCCCCCCCCTCCCCTGAGACACATGATAAATAGCTGCTAGACTCAAAATCAGTTTACTGCAGCAGATCAGGTTGCGATTGGTTGCCAGAGTTTGCAGCATATCATTGCCGCACACTGACTGGTTGCTAAAAAATACTTCACATAATTGCTTCTCACTGATTGGTTGCTAGAGGTTGCTGCACATCATTACTGGTCACTGGTTGCTAGAGGTTACTGCACATGCCTATCGCTCACTGATTGGTTGCTAGAGGTTACTGCACATCATTACTGCTCACTTATTGGTTGCTAGAGGTTACTGCACACCCTTACCGCTCACTGATTGGTTGCAAGAGATTATTGCACACCCTTAATGCTCGCTTATTGGTTGCTAGAGGTTGCTGCACATCATTATTGTTAATTGATTGGTTGCTAGAGGTTACTGCACATTATTACCTCTGCATGAAATTGTAGGTGTGGCTAAGCTGCACTAACAGTGAGACATTGTTATATACCAGGATTTTGAGAGTGCACTATATACAGAGTGCAGGGTTGTGGGGTGTGCTGTGTCCAGAGTGCAGGGTTGTGGGGTGCGCTGTGTCCAGAGTGCAGGGTTGAGGGGTGCACTGTGTCCAGAGTGCAGGGTTGAGGGGTCCTCTATTGGTCAGAGTGCAGGATTTAGGTGTCCTCTATGTGCAGAGTGCAGGGTTGAGACGTCCTCTATGTACAGAGTGCAGGGTTGATGGGCCCTCTGTGTGTAGAGTGCAGGGTTGAGGGGCCCTCTGTGTTTAGAGTGCAGGGTTGAGGGGCCCTCTGTGTGTAGAGTTCAGAGTTAAGGGGCCCTCTGTGTGTACAGTTCAGGGTTGAGGGGCCCTCTGTGTGCAGAGTGCAGGGTTGAGAGGTGCGCTGTGTTCAGGGTGCAGGGGTGAGGGGTGCGCTATGTGCAGAGTGCAGGGTTGAGGGGTGCGCTGTGTGCAGAGTGCAGGGTTGAGGGGTGCGCTGTGTTCAGAGTGCAGAGTTGAGGGCTGTGCTTTGTACATCCAAGTTCTCCACCCCCCCCCAAGTACAAATTCCCCCCCCCAGTTTAGAGCTCTAACCCCTGCCAATCCGCCCCCAGTACAAAGCTTTTCTCCTGCTCCAAATGCGCTCCCAACTTAGTAGGGCTAAAAACAGCAGCTACAACTTACACAAGACATCCATGCAGGCTATTGGCTTCACAGTCAGCTCAGCTTATGTCTGTGTAGAATCCCTGCCCCCCCCCCCCCCTCTCTCACTCGTCTGCTCTCCCTCGTCTGCTCTCCCTCCTCTGCTCTCATATAGAGATGTGTAGAGCAGCGAGGGATCTGAATGGCTGCCAATAGAGGAGCTCCGTCACATGTAAATACAGAAGCATGGAGGACATACATAGAAGACACAAATGCTAAATGTGATATATAAGAGGGACACTAGGTGGCAGCAACATCTATAAATACCACTCAGAAAAACCCATAATTGTTATTAATATCTAATAACACAAAACAACCAATAATTAAATTGCAGTGTACTAATTGTTAGATGTGGTCGCCAAATTTCTTTTTTTTTTTTTTTTTTTTTTTTTTTTAGGTTTTCCTTTTTTTTTTTTTTTTCACCTGGTGATCATACCAGTAAGTTTAATATTTTTTAACATACCAAGCTGTCCTGCAAATATGGCAGTTAGAGGCTTGAGACAAAACCTTGACCACTGATAGGGGTGCTTACAATGGTCCGCATTTATTTATGTATAACATTTACTTCAAAAGAAAAAAAATAGTTTACTGTAACTGCTTAAAGAGTGTTCGCTGGAGTTCTGCTAGTACATCTAACACTACTCCACCCCCAAGACTGGTAATGCCAAAGGTGTCACCATTTCTCATCCATCCAGAGTGGAGACACCCTAAGACAATAAGTGTGTTACAGGCCAGATCATCAGGTGAACAATAAGGGAAAAAGCCTTAAAAAATAAAACGAATGCAGCCACCCTATCTAAGGATTGGTAAGCTGCAATACAATACATTTTTGGTTTTGGATTTATTACTGCTTCAGGATAGGCTAAAATAAAAATATTTTCGAGGGGAGGGATTTACTGTTGAGGGGGGGTCCATTGTTGCTGGCTGCTGAAGAGTATATTGATGCTGGATACTGGGAGATCTATTGTTGTTGGGAGATCTATTGTTGCTGGGAGGGATCTATTTTTGCTTGGTAGATCTGTTGTTGCTGATGAGATCTATTATTGCTGGGGATCTATAGTTGCTGGAAGGGATCTGTTGTTGCTGGGGTTCTATTATTGAAGGGGGGGTCTATAGTTGCTAGGATGGATCTATTGTTGCTGAGGGGTCTATTTTTCTGTGTTGATCTATTGTCACTGGGGGGGGGGGTCTAGTGTTGCTGTCTGCAGGGGACCTCTTTTACTGCCTCTCATTAGCAAATTTCATACTACTTAACATGATGTCATGTGACATCAGAAGGGGGCGGTGCCACCAGGTGACAAAACCAGGTGGCCCCGCCTCTTGCCTATAAAAGCGCTGTCAAAGCTGAAGAGCGGCATACGGTGGGATGGAGGCGGAAGCATTTTTGATTTTTTTTTTAATTTTTCAAGGCCAGCGGGTGTCGTGATTGATGATGGATTTACATCGAGGGACACGGTTTTGTTTTTTTTTCGTCTTAATAAAGGACTTGTCAAAAACTGTTCTCTGGTTTTTACTTTTTTACACTTTTTTGGTGAATGGGTAGGGGTACTATGTACCCGATACTTTCCGGCTCAGTCAATGATCATGGGTTGTGTTTTGTTGTTTTGTTTTAAATAGGGACGGGAGAAGGGATAAAGTGAGATACTCCAGAACTTGAACTATTCACAATGCTGAGGACTTCTATCTGAAGGTGCGGCAAGGCCGCAGTTTCACCTTGCCACTAGATGAATCTGAGGTAAAGTCTCTGAATATAATGCTTGCTTAGCACTTATCTTGAGAGTACTCTCCTAGTACCCCCTTTTACTCCACCAGCTGACACCCGTCCTCTGACTACTCTACTCCGGGGTGACCCCCTTCATGGTCAGGCCCTTCGAAACGATCCCCTTTACTCACGATACTGTTTTTCCAGATCCTCCAGTGTCTCAACCCCTCTAGTCAGCTCTCCTGGACCTCGGGGTTCAGCGTCTGCCTTCTGGCTCACCAGGCCGACTGCCTGTGACCATACACCAACTGCTGCAGAAGAGGAGGCAGCCGCAACCCTCCTTCCGGGACTCTGCTCACCAGCCAAAGACCTCGAGCACATGTGCCCTTGGCTTTTATACCACACCCCACAATGCATCGAGACAGCAGTCTGTGCCAATCACTGGGGCTGTATCAAAGCCTGTGTACCCATTGGTCAGGTTTCCTTCACTGTCCAATGTGCCTCCCCATTGGACCAGTGGGGACACTCCCCAAGACCAGATTAATCACACATTGAGCCCATTGAGCAGACCTAACTCACAGATCCTGCTCTCTGTTAAGCAGAGAGAATATAGAATTTACCTGCTGCTCCTCTGATAGGCAGACAGAGCCAAAACTATACTCACTCTCTAGCACCTACCTGGGAGGGTGCTACACATGCGTTGCCCTTCTATGTGCTCCTTGCTGTGAAAGCCAGGTAGGGGTGAGGCAGGGGCCATTTTGTTTGTTATTGATGCTAGAGAGTGTCCTGAAGATATAGTAGTTGCATCAAGTCTGCTGCAAGAGTGAGCAAGAAGATTTAATTCCTCCATACAAGTGGCAGTATGGTAAAAGCAGTGTCTGCTTCCACAAATAACCTGGTGAGGCCAAGTGAGAGTTGTCATCATCTACTGTAAATAGTTGCAGTTGGAGTATCCCACTATTCCCTTCTCCCACCCAAGTTCCACAATAAATATAAAACCAAATCCCCTGCACTGTTTATTGAGCAACTGGGAGTAATGGGCCATACACACTATACAATTGTCTTTAGATTTTTTCCTTTAGAATTTACCAAAACCATATGAGGTCAGATTTAAACACTTTTAATTTGTATGCAATCAGGCAGGCCCTTTGACTACATGGTTGAAGGTAAATCTAAAGGAAATCTAACAACAAAAGTTGTATAGTGTGTATCCAGCTTAAGGATGGATGAGTGAACTGTCCCAAAGTGACTGTCTGCAGGTAATCAGAGGAGGCCCAACAAGTCATCATACAGCAAGCCCTATGGGACAGTGCTACAAATACTTCTGCAGGGGATTAGTCCGGGGTTCTTTGCTATTGACCCAGCTTCTGAGTTTACAAGTGACAGCTTGTCTCCCAGTGGCTCCCACAAATCAGATCCCCTGTGTCGTGCCCTCTGAGTGCAGGACAGTAAAAGCAAGATGCAGGTGCCCAGGGTGCAGTGCAGGCATGGGTAGGAATCCAGTAGTAGGCTGCACCCTTTGTGATCTCCTGATTTTGTTCCCTGCTGCCCAGATGCCGATGCCCCCACTGAATTATTCACTGGCAAATGAGAGAGGCGGAGCTGCTACAGTGTACGGAGAGGTACTAGTGTCAACTGGGTGCCTCAGCTTAAGGGCTCTTTCACACGGGCGATCCGATCAGATCCGCCTGTCAGTTTTTTAGGCGGATCTGATCGGATCCTCCATGCAGCTCTATGGGGCAGCGGATGTCAGCGGAGACACCTCTGCTGCCATCCCTATCCGATCCTGTCCGTGAAATCTGGACGGATGGAAACCCTATTTTTCAAACCGTTCAGGGATCGGATCGGATGAGAGCGGACAGGCGGTCCGCTCTCATCCGATCCCCCATAGAGAGCAGCGGGGGCTGTGACACCTCCCTCTCCGCACTGCAAGCGGAGACGGAGCTGTCATCCGCCGGCTCAGCGGGGATCGGCGGATCGATCCCTGCTGAGCAGCACGGATCCGCCTACGGAGGCGGACCGTGTGAAAGAGCCCTAATACTGCAACAAAAGTTAGATACATGTTCAGTATGTTGGTGGAGCTTTTAAGGAGTAGGAGAGAACATGAGGGCAGTGGATGGGGGTTCTGTGCAGAGTTAAGACTTGAAGAGGGGCTAAAGTAAGATGTCAATGGGGGATTCTGAGGTAAGCAGCTGTGGAGGATGGCTGAATTCTGCACTTTGTACCTAGTGTACCCTTGAACTCTGCACTCTGTGCATAAAGCACCCCTGAACTCTGCGCTCTGTATGTAGCACGCGCCTAAACTCTGCACTTTGTATGTAGTGTACCCCTGCACTCTGCACGACGCGAACCCCTGGATTCTGCACTCTGTGTGTAACACACCCCTGAATTCTGCACTTTGGATGTAACGCACTTCTGGTATTTAATGCCCCTTTAAGACCCTCTCACTGTTAGTGAAATTTGGCCACACCCAATATTTGATGCTGCTCGGCCGGTGTGTGTGTGTGGGGACATAGTTTGTTTTGGGGAGGACATAGTTGAGTTCCTGTACCTAGTCTCTGAGGAAAAGCCCTGCTATTGGGAGTTAAAAACTTTTAACCCCGGTTTATGCAGCCTTCAGGTGCTGCAGAAGTTCACATTTTAACCTTCAAGGTTGGGGCACACTCTCAAGTACGCTTAGTGTCCCTCACCTTGCAATGTGGTACCCCTCTGGGGTCTGCTGTGGTGCAAGGGGCCTGGCCTGGGTAGTCATGTGGGCAAGGCCTTGCATCAGTTCTAAGTGTTGGTTTCCCATGATGTGAGCCCTACGTCAAAGAGAATTCAGAATATAATGTCACAGTGGGGGTCAATTGTTTGTGTCCAAGGAGGGACACAGGAGACTCATGAAGTATGGGGGTCTGTTCTGCATCCTCCATTCTGTAATAGTTATTCACTTGAGAAGGAGAGAGAGAGGACAATAGAGTGTCTTTTGATTCCAGGTGTAAAGGGGTCAGACACCAAACTGTGAAGAGTTACCTAATGGCTTGTGGTTTCTAACCTGCCCTCTAAGGGGCAAGCTCCCACTCCCTAGTAGGACCCTGCTTGAAGGTGGATACCAGTCCATCATGATCCTCTACACCAATTGATGACTGTTTTTGTAAGAAATGTCTTGCATTAGTGCAGGGTTTCTCTAAAAGGGTTCCTGCAGAAGTTGCTAGGGGTTCCTTGAGCAATGAGCAATGTCTTCCTTTCAGATAAGTTCCCACTGACACCATTGATCTTTTTAGCTATCTGTAAGGGGGTAATTCTTCCCAATGACCACAAGTGTAAGGATCATTCTTCCCACTGACCATCACACTAATGTATCAGTTGTAGATATCGCCATTTTTAGAAGGGGTTCCCTGAGACCAGAAAGTTATTTCAAGCGTTCCTTTGTGTTGAAAAGGTTGAGAAAGGCCGCTCTAGTGGTTGCTTGATTGGTGAGGACAACAACCATTGACTCATGGCTCCTAGAAAGTGATTGTACTGCCTTCATCAGAGTTTTTTTTTTTGTGTTGTTGTGGTTTCCCTTATGGTGGATAACACAATACTGGCTTTTTGAAGCAAGAATTACTTTTATTGAACTCATAGGGCTTTTCAGTAGCAAAACAGGAATCCACATCCACAAATAGAAAACTAATTTGCTACATGTCAGCCTGGCCGGCCTTAGGTGTTCAGACGCCCTGTGCGAGCTAATCTTGTGGCGCGCCCCCCCCCCCCCATCCTCACCCCTCGCCGATCACACGGGTGAGCAGGTAGAAGCACTGGAGGGAGACGGGATGTCCCCTCCCACTGCCTGTAAGAATAATCAAGCGGCTGAACTTCCGCTATGATTGTTCTTACAGTGAAGGGAATCGCCGGCAGAAAATAATGATATCTGAATGATGCCTTAAGCTGCAGGCATCATTCAGATATCCCCACTCAAAGCCCAAGACAATGCAGGGGGCACGGGCATGGTGCAGGAGATGCAGGGGCTGCAGACATGGTGCATCAGATGCAGGGGCTGCGGGCATGGTGCAGGAGATGCAGGGTCTGCGGGCATGGTGCAGAAGATGCAGGGGCGGCGGGCATGGTGCAGGGTCTGCGAGCATGGTGCAGGAGAAGCAGGGGCTGCAAGTATGGTGCAGGAGATGCATCTCCACCGGACCTTCAGAGCGCATGCACGGCTGGTGTCAGCGGCTGCATGCAGGGTGAATATTTCATAAACTATGCAGGTTTAGGAGATATTCATTTTACCTACAGGTAAGCCTTATTATACGCTTACCTGTAGGTAAAAATTAAAAAAGCTTTAAACTATTCCTTAAAAAGGGTTGTAAACCCCCCGAAAAAAAAACAAAAAAATAAAAACCTGAAAGGCAAAGGCATAATGAGCTAGTATGCATCGCATACTAGCTCATTATGAAATACTTACCTTAAAACGAAGCCCCCACGGCCGACATGTTAACCGGTCTTCCTTCTGGGTTCGCATCCTCCCGCCATCCGATTAGCCGGAGCTGCGATGATGTCACTCTCACGCATGCACACGGGAGCCACCATTCACGGCACAGGGCTCTGAAGAAAGGGCTGCATGCAATGTAAATATCTCCTAAGCGGTGAAGCTTCACTTCCTCTTTAACTACTTACCCACAGGGCACCTATACCCCGTTCCTAACCAGGCCAATTTTCACCTTTCAATGCTCTCACATTTTGAATGACAATTACTCAGTTATTCAACACTGTACCCAAATGAAATCGTTGTCCTTTTTTCACACAAATAGAGCTTTCTATTGGTGATATGTAATCATCACTGTTTTTTTTTTTTTTTTTGTGCTATAAATGAAAAAAAGACCGACATTTTGTTAAAAATAGCTTTTTTTCTTGGTTTCGGCTAAAACATTTTGCAAATTAGTAATTTTTCTTCATAATGTTTTGATCAAAAGTTATACGGCTACATATCTTTGGAAAAATAACCCAAATAAGTATATATTATTTGGTCTTTGTGAAGGTTATAGAGTCTACAAGCTATGGTGCCAATCATTGAAAATTAATCACACCTGATGTACTGACGGCCTATCTCATTTCTTCAAACACTAATGTAGCAGGTTTTCCAGGCCTTTGGCCTGATGTGGGTCTGCCATTGTTATCAGTTACCTCTCCAGCCCATGTGAGCTGCGGCCCTGGGTGTGAGAACTGACACATTGACAACTCCGGCATCTTTGTTTGGTTTTTTTATTGTAGTTTAGGAGATGGGAGAAGGGAATGAGTGGGATACTCCTTTGGCTCGACTATATACAATTCTGGGACTGTTGTAGAAAAATGCCCTTTAGCACTGTCTTGACGCCAGCCGACGCTAGCCAACGCTGACTGACACTTGAAACACACTGTAACTCTGAAAGCTGTGCTGGAACTCCGACTTAAGTCCAGAAGATCCAGGACTGTAGCATAAGGGACTTCTGACACTGCTTGCACTCAAAAGTCACTGACTACCCCCTCCTGCCTTGCTCTAGCTTGAGGTAACTTGTTGTGAAATCATGTATGGCTGCAACTCTCCACAGGTGCACCCACACTGTGCACTTTCTCTTCAGGGCCTAAACTGCAGGCGCCCCATTTAACACTTCAGGGTCCTCAACATAGATACCCTCTCTATCACTTCAGGGTCCTCTAACTAGGTACCCCCTTTACAGCTAGCTGATACTTGGATCCTAGAACCTTCTCCGGAGTGGTCCCCACTGACTCTAGGCAGACCCCCAGGGGCAATCCTCAGTACTCACAACCTGTGTAGGCTTTCCTGGGACTGGACCCCTCTCGCACTCCGCTGGTTCTCGGCACACCGGATCCCCCTCAGCTCAACTCAGCACTCTCTGGATTCTCAGGCAGCACCCAAGACATCCGCTTCCTCTGACAGGAGGAGAGACAGCCGTCCTCTCCCTCCTGGGACTCTGCTTCCCGCTAAAGACAATGAGTCATGCATCCCCCCTCAGACTTATACCCACTCCCAGAATCCTTTGCTGCAGAATCTGCCTTCTGGGGTAGCTACAAGCCTAAATGTGTCCCTGATTGGGTTTCCTCCACTGTCCTATGAGAAGCCTCTCATGGAGCCAGTGGGGAGACTCCCCTCTCAGCAAACACACCTGGAAACCATGACACCCTACCAAAAAGAAATCATGGCCCTGCTGTTAGGCAGACAAGGCCCACTATGCATTTACCTAGCACCTCCCTGTAGGGTGCTACACTAACAAGCCAGGACAGTACAAATACCCCCCAAAATTACCCTTTTTGGAAAGCAGACATTCCAAGGTATTTAGTAAGAGGCATGGTGAGTTTTTTGAAGTCGTGATTTTTTCCCACAATTCTTTGCAAAATTAAGATTTTTTTTACAATATTGTCATATTACCAATTTTTATTTCTCACACACTGTATATGCATACTTGCAATTACACCCCAAAAATACATTCTGCTGCTCCTCCTGAGTATGGCGATACCACGTGTGAGACACACCCTGGCCACATACAAAGGCCCAACATCCAAGTAGCACCTCTAGGCATTCTAGGAGCATAAATACACATAATTTTACTGAAAACCTATCACACTTTTGAAGGCCCTGGAACACCAGGACAATGGCCCACAAAATTACCCCATTTTGGAATGCAAACACCCCAACACATAATCTATGAGACATTATGAGTCTTTTGAACATGTCATTTTCTCCCACAGGGTTTTGGAAAATGTGGAAAAAAATGTAAACGCATATTTTTTATTTTTTTTGCTTTTACACAAAGTTGTCCATTTATACAATATTTCTTACACATAGCATGTACATAGCATAAAGTACACCCCAAAATACATTCTGCTACTCCTCCTGAGTATGGTGATACCACATATGTGAGATTTTAATGGGCCATACACACTATACAATTCTTTAGATTTTTTCCTTTAGATTTACCAAAACCATATAATATGAGGTCAAATCTAAACACTTTCAATTTGTATGCAATCAGGCAGGCCCTTGCACTACATAGTTGAAGGTAAATCTAAAGGAAATCTAACAACAAAAGTTGTATAGTGTGTATCCAGCTTTATACAGCCTGGCCACATACAGAGACCCAACATGCAGGGAGCACCGTCAGGTGCTCTAGGAACATAAAATTACAAATCTAATTTCCTGACTACCTATTACACTTTTGTGAGGCACTATAGGGCACTGGAGTGGCACTAATGTAGCACGGATGAGCACTAATGTGGCACAGATGAGGCACAGAGGAGCACTAATGTGTAATGGACGAGGCACAGATGAGCACTAATGTGGCATGGACGAGGCACGGATGAGCACTAATGTGGCATGGACGAAGCACGGGTGAGCACTAATGTGGCATGGACGAGGCACGGGTGAGCACTAATGTGGCATGGACGAGGCACGGAGGAGCACTAATGTGGCATGGATGAGGCATGGGTGAGCACTAATGTGGCATGGACGAGGCATGGGTGAGCACTAATGTGGCATGGACGAGGCACAGGTGAGCACTAATGTGGCATGGACGAGGCACGGATGAGCACTAATGTGGCATGGACGAGACACGGATGAGCACTAATGTGGCATGGACAAGGCACGGATGAGCACTAATGTGGCATGAATGAGGCACGGATGAGTACTAATGTGGCATGGATGAGGCACGGATGAGCACTAATGTGGCATGGATGAGGCACAGGTGAGCCCTAATGTTGCATGGATGAGGCACGGATGAGCCTTAATGTGGCATGGACGAGGCACAGGTGAGCACTAATGTGGCATGGATGAGGCACGGATGAGCACTAATGTGGCATGGACGAGACACGGATGAGCACTAATGTGGCATGGACAAGGCACGGATGAGCACTAATGTGGCATGAATGAGGCACGGATGAGTACTAATGTGGCATGGATGAGGCACGGATGAGCACTAATGTGGCATGGATGAGGCACAGGTGAGCCCTAATGTTGCATGGATGAGGCACGGATGAGCCTTAATGTGGCATGGATGAGGCAAGGATGAGCCCTAATGGGACATGAATGAGGCACGGATGAGCACTAATGTAGCATGGATGAGGCACGGGTGAGCACTGATGTGGCATGGATGAGGCATGGGTGAGGCACGGATGTGGCACAGATGAGGCACGTGGTAAAGGGCCGCAGGAAGCACAATTCTGGGAGGACGTCCCTGTATGCCCTCCCAGAACTAGCTGACTGTGTTGTAGCCATCATTCGGTTATTACCTGGTCGGCAAGTGGTTAAACTAAGGGCGTGAATAAGGTTCAGGAGGACAGTATTATCAACATGAAGCTAAAATCAAGAACACAGGGGCATGACCTCAATCTAGCAGGAGAAGAAATTAAAAACAGCTTAGAAAGTCTTTTTTTACAGAAATAGTAGTTGATGCTTGGAACAAACGTCCAGCAGATGCAATAATAAGTGAATAAAAATTTACTTGGGACAATCACAGATTTATCTTCACACAAAAAAGATTAAAGAAAAAAAAAAAGGGGTAGACCCATGGATCACTTGGTATTTTTCTGCCGTCACTCTTCTATGTTTCTGTCTGCGTTTACCTTTGCCTCTTTCAACCTTTGTTCAGTAAACACGCAGTGGTCTTTAAAATGCCAGGATCAGTAACCAGATTCCACACTGCCTGTCCAATCTATGAGTCAAAACTGAGCTAAAGGAGTTCTTCCTACAGCCATGGAATTCCAGCCAATCAATGTAACCAAATGGATAGAAGAGAACAAAGCTGATTTCTTACCACCTGTGTGCAACAAACTCATGTAAGTAGATCTCCGTCATCCATAAGAATGAAGGTTTTGAATGTATTTGTCAATATGGATTTTGTGGACAAATCCAAAAATGCCGCACATAGATACCAATTTTATGTGTGTGTCTATCGATATTCCATGTTTTATGGCATGGAATGTTTGTAAAGTGAAACCAAAGTGAATCTGAGTCTGTTTGCCCTTTGTACATGTGACTATGCATGGGTTTTATGCAGCTTTAATGCTCATTCAGACATTCCTTTACATGCATTTTGCATACATCAATGCAAAACTTTTTGTGTTTTTATAGATCTTTTCCGCATTCTAAGGCCTCTTACACACGGCCATAAAAAGAAAACGCATACACAGGCTTATTAAAAATTATGGATCTGAACACAGCTACTTTGTTTTCAATGGACCCTGTCGCAGAGTCGCAGAGGTGCTTAACCACTTGAGCCCTTGAAGATTTTACCCCCTTCATGACCAGGCCATTTTTTTGCTATTCGGCACTGTGCTACTTTAACTGGTAATTGCATGGTCATGCAACACTGTACCCAGATTAAATTTATATAATTTTTTTTCCACACAAGTAGAGCTTTCTTTTGGTGGTATTAAACCCCCAAACATTTTATTTATTTATTTATATATATATATATATATATATATATATATGTGTGTATATATATATATATATATATATATATATATATATATATATATATATATAATTTTTTTTTTTAGCAAAGACTCTGGAGAATAAAATGGTGGTCTTTCAAACACAGCAGTCTTTCAAACCCAATTTGTTTAGAAAAAATACACTTCACTGAATTAAAAAAAAAACAGTAAAGTTAGCCCAACTCTTTTGTATATTGTGAAAGATGATGTCACGCCGAGTAAATAGATAACTAAAATATTACAGTTTAAAAATGTGCACACTCATACTCGTGGAATGGCAACAAACGACAGTACTTAAAAATCTCCATAGGCGACAGTTTAAAAATATTTAACGTGTACCAGTTAAGAGTTACGGTGGAGGTCATTTGCTAGAATTTTTTCCCGTACTCTGACGATGGTGGCGATACCTCACATGTGTGATTTAAACACTGTTTACATTTGCGGGCCCGACTTACGTAGACGTTTTCTTTGGTGCACATGGGGATGGGGCACTTTAAACTTTTTTTTTTTTTTTCACTGTTCCTTTAAAAAAAAAATCTGATCACTTTTGTTGCTGTAACAAGGGAGGTAAACATCCCTTGTGACAGTAATAGGCAGTGACGGTTACTCCTAATAGAGGGATCTGGGGTCTAAAAGACCCCAAATCCCTCCTTTGCACTTAAAAGTATTCAAAACGCCAAAATCTGTGTTTTTTAGAATACTGTCATTTTCCCATCCTCGTGTTTTTTGTGTAGGAACTTTCTGCCAGGAAAATCTGAAGTTCATACATCATGGCACAAGAACCCTTATTCATATTGCTAATAAAGAAACTGCCTTGTCATCTTTCCTGTTGCTACATGCAGTTTCCTGCATCAGAAACCCACTAAAATACACTATGCATATATTTGACTTCTAATGGAAAAATAAAGTGTGAATAGAAGCATTTAAATGCAGCAAGAATTTGTAAAAATACTGATTCTATGCAGCATTGTATACCCCATTAACCACTTTAAGACCACAATCTCCTAAAAGCAAAAGATCAAAAACATATTTGCTTAAAAAAAGAAAAAAAAGAATTGTTCTCCCCAATAGACCGGTCCTGATGTTGCTTCGGTCCTCCAAGGCCATAGAGGCGATCAGAGATGATCTGGTCTCTGTCCGCCTCTGTGACTAGCCAGCTGCACCATCAGATCGCTTTTCGGTCGTGCTGGTGTAAACGGTAAGCTGGCTAATGAGTCGCTTGGACCGCTTTAATGAGAAAGCTGCTGGCTGAAAAGATAAAATACTGGGGTTATGACTGATAGCTTGAAGCCACAAGCAGCACTGCCGGCTGCCCAGTTATGAAGCCGGTGCCAGGAACCCAAAGGCTAGTAAAGGCTAGTAATATTTACAGTTTATTACACTAAAGTGTTCAGGGCGGTGTTGCGTTTTTTAACAATTATTGCTTCTGTTGCATACAACTCTATATTCCTCGGTACAGAATATTTCTTCTTTGTTTACTCTGTTGCAAAATAATTCTTGCTATTACTTAATCAGATGCTGGGTCTCTGTACCTTGAGCCTTTGGGAGTGTATATACAGCTACCTGCAATAAACCTTACCTGCCCAGCCAGGTGTGTCAGTGTGTGCAGTGCTGTTCAGAGATGTGGGCACAGGAACAGGAGACCCAACACATCAAGTGGCTCCTTCGGGGGTTTAAGTGGAAGTCCAGGCTAAAACTAAAATCTCGAAATCTACTTGCAGCCACAATCTAAGACTAACCTATCTAGCCCTGCAAAGCAAACTTGCTATACATACTGTAAGGGAACCACGACCCACACTGTGCTTGTCGACTTCCATCAGTATATGGCTTTTTTCAGACTTGTACATAGATATCAAATATTCCAGCCACCCCCATGCAAAGCTAGCCGACAGCTAGCTTATTCTGGAACCTTCTCCTTTATTGAAAAGTCACACAGTTTATATACAGCATGGACATCCCCTTCTGATCAGATTACCAAACACAGGTCATTATCATATGCAGATGAAATTGTATACAGAAATAGAATTAACCTGAACTAATTATCTAGCCATCTGGACAGAAACAATATGTGAGTTCATTAACAATTAGCAATGGGACAGACAGGCTTAACAGAATACACATCACACCTCAATACACTGACAATAGGAAGTGACCGCCAGTGACAGATTGTCTGTCTTTGACATTGAGGTACAATATACATTATCATAAGTGTAAACGCAGAACCCATTTGAAGCAATCCAAACCATATTCTCAGTGTTCATTAAGTACCTGTCTTTCACTCCCAGTGACGGTGAGTATCGTCACACATACCTTTTCTGAATGAAGATAAGAAAGATCTCCTGCTCCAGGTGAGATAAATGAGTCTGATGGAACCTCCACATACAGTGCCTTGCGAAAGTATTCGGCCCCCTTGAACTTTGACCTTTTGCCACATTTCAGGCTTCAAACATAAAGATATAAGACTGTAATTATTTGTGAAGAATCAACAACAAGTGGGACACAATCATGAAGTGGAACAAAATTTATTGGATATTTCAAACTTTTTTAACAAATAAAAAACTGAAAAATTGGGCGTGCAAAATTATTCAGCCCCCTTAAGTTAATACTTTGTAGCGCCACCTTTTGCTGCGATTACAGCTGTAAGTCGCTTGGGGTATGTCTCTATCAGTTTTGCACATCGAGAGACTGAAATTTTTGCCCATTCCTCCTTGCAAAACAGCTCAAGCTCAGTGAGGTTGGATGGAGAGCGTTTGTGAACAGCAGTTTTTAGTTCTTTCCACAGATTCTCAATTGGATTCAGGTCTGGACTTTGGGCCATTCTAACACCTGGATATGTTTATTTGTGAACCATTCCATTGTAGATTTTGCTTTATGTTTTGGATAATTGTCTTGTTGGAAGACAAATCTCAGTCCCAGTCTCAAGGTCTTTTGCAGACTCCATCAGGTTTTCTTCCAGAATGGTCCTGTATTTGGCTCCATCCATCTTCCCGTCAATTTTAACCATCTTCCCTGTCCCTGCTGAAGAAAAGCAGGCCCAAACCACGATGCTGTCACCACCATGTTTGACAGTGGGGATGGTGTGTTCAGGGTGATGAGCTATGTTGCTTTTACGCCAAACATAACGTTTTGCATTGTTGCCAAAAAGTTCGATTTAGGTTTCATCTGACCAGAGCACCTTCTTCCACATGTTTGGTGTCTCCCAGGTGGCTCGTGGCAAACTTTAAACAACACTTTTTATGGATATCTTTAAGAAATGGCTTTCTTCTTGCCACTCTTCCATAAAGGCCAGATTTGTGCAGTATACGACTGATTGTTGTCCTATGGACAGAGTCTCCCACCTCAGCTGTAGATCTCTGCAGTTCATCCAGAGTGATCATGGGCCTCTTGGCTGCATCTCTGATCAGTCTTTTCCTTGTATGAGCTGAAAGTTTAGAGTGACGGCCAGGTCTTCGTAGATTTGCAGTGGTCTGATACTCCTTCCATTTCAATATTATCGCTTGCACAGTGCTCCTTGGGATGTTTAAAGCTTGGGAAATCTTTTTGTATCCAAATCCAGCTTTAAACTTCTCCACAACAGTATCTCGGACCTGCCTGGTGTGTTCCTTGTTCTTCATGATGCTCTCTGCGCATTAAAACTGACCTCTGAGATTATCACAGTGCAGGTGCATTTATACGGAGACTTGATTACACACAGGTGGATTCTATTTATCATCATTAGTCATTTAGGTCAACATTGGATCATTCAGAGATCCTCACTGAACTTCTGGAGAGAGTTTGCTGCACTGAAAGTAAAGGGGCTGAATAATTTTGCACGCCCAATTTTTCAGTTTTTATTTGTTAACAAAGTTTGAAATATCCAATAAATTTCGTTCCACTTCATGATTGTGTCCCACTTGTTGTTGATTCTTCACAAAAAATTACAGTTTTATATCTTTATGTTTGAAGCCTGAAATGTGGCAAAAGGTCGCAAAGTTCAAGGGGGCCGAATACTTTTGCAAGGCACTGTAAGTGCCAGCCCCGGCTCACCCCCGTAAACGATATCAAGATAAAAAGAAACGGCTGCACATCACTGGAGTTCCAAATGCCTTTCTTAAGCTATCCATGGTGGCACAACAAAACACCAATCAGTCCAGGTAGACACGTTTCACGCAGTGCAACTGTGCTTAACAGCTTGCCGGCTGCCCGCCGCAGATTTACTGCGGCTGGCTGGCTTGGCTGCGCGAACTGACGTAGGGCTACATCGGCTCGTGGGAGCGGCCCTGGGGGCGGGCGGAATTGCAGCGGGGATGCCGATGCATGGGCCGGCCGCCCCAATTGCCGCCGGGCTCCCGCAATCGCTCCCCGCTGAGAGAGGACAGTCAGCTGTTGTAAACACAGCTGACAATTGTTCTCTCTGAAATAACAGAGCGTCTGTGTTCCTCTTATATTGGAACACAGGTCTCTGTGATCATTTCACAAGTCCCTCCCCCACAGTTAGAAAACACTCCCCTAGGCTCACACTTAACCCTTTGATCACCCCTAGGTTACTCACTTCCCTGCCAGTGTCATTATTACAGTAACAGTGCATATTTATAGCACTGATCACTGTAGTAATGTCCCTGGTACCCCCAAAAGTGTCAAAAATGTCAGTCAGGGGTCTGATCTGTCCGCCGCAATGTCGCAGTCCCACTAAAAATCGCAGATCGCCACCATGACTAGTAAAAATAAATAAATAAATAGAAATTACATAAATCTTTCCCCTAGTTTGTAGGCGCGATAACTTTTGTGAAATGCAATCAAAATACGCTTATTGCGGTTTTTTTTCTTTTTTTTCTTACCAAAAATATGTAGCAGAATACAAATTGGCCTAAAAGGATGAAAAAATGTGATTTTAATTTTTTTTTTTTGGGAATGTTATATAGCAAAATGTTAAAAATGTTTTTTTTTTTTTTTTTTTTTTTTTTTCAGAATTATCGCTCTTCTTTTTTTGCACAGGTTTTTTTTTTTAATTGCACAGGTGATCAAATACCACCAAAAGAAAGCTCTATTTGTGGGAAAAAAAGGACATCAATTTTATTTGGGTACAGCGTCGGTCGACCACGCAATTGTCCGTTAAAATAACACATTGCCGACTTCCAAAAAATGGCCTTTGCACATTAAGAGGGCAAATCCTTCCGGTCCAGAACTGGTAATTCATTACGTGCACTGTGTGAAACCCATCTACCTGGACTGCTTGGTGTTTTGTTGTGCCACCTTGCATTTGGAACTCCAGTGATGTGCAGCTGTTTCTTCTTATCTTCATAACTTTTCTGAAGCTGCTCCGGTCTTCAGCGGCCGAAGCCCTGTGCAGGAGACAGCTGACAATGGCTGGAAAATGTCTGGGAAGTGACGTCACCCGTAGACTTACTATGGAGGTTCCGTTGTCAGCTGCTTCTCCAGCACCCACCTCCACAGAGAAGCCATCGCTGACAGCTTAGCGTAGAATCGGATCGGCTTCAGAAAAGGTACGTATAGCAAGTTTTGCTTTACAGAGTTAGCTAGGTTAGTCTTAGATTGTGGCTGCCTGTAGATTTAAAGATTTTAGTTTTAGCCTGAGCTTCCACTTTAACACTACAATGACAAAACATGGGGGAATGTGCAGGCATTGGAGACATTTTTTTTTCATTTTGCCCAGACATACACTTTAATTACGATTAAGATGTCTGCTACTATAGATCTAGTACTATTATGATGTCTATTAATATATATATATATGTTGTACTATATACACTATATTACCACAGGTATTGGGACGCCTGCCTTTACACACATGTATGAACCTTAATGGCATCCCAGTCTTAGTCTGTAGGGTTCAATATTGAGTTGGCCCACCCTTTGCAGCTATAACAGCTTCAACTCTTCTGGGAGGGCTGTCCACAAGGTTTAGGAGTGTTTGACCATTCTTGCAGAAGCACATATGTGAGGTCAGGCACTGATGTTGGACAAGAAGGCCTGGCTTTCAGTCTCCACTCTAATTCACCCCAAAGTTGTTCTGTCAGGTTGAGGTCAGAACTCTGTGCAGGCCAGTCAATTTCCTCCACCTCAAACTCACTCGTCCATTTATTTATGGACCTTGCTTTGTGCACTGGTCCAAATCATTTAGTGGAGGAAGGAATATGGTGTGGGGTTGTTTTTCAGGGGTTGGGCTTGGCGTGATGGGAACTCTTAAGGTGTCAGCATGCCAAGACATTTTGGGCAATTTCATGTTTGTGGGAACAGTCTGAGGATGGCCCCTTCCTGTTCCAACATGATTGCACAGCAGTGCACAAAGCAAGGTCCATAAAGACATGGATGAGCGAGTTTGGGGTGGAGGAAATTGATTGGCCTGCACAGAGTCCTAACCTCAACCCAATAGGGATTGATTAGAACAAAGAATGCGAGCAAAGTCTTCTTGTCCAACATCAGTGCCTGACCTCGAAAATGCGTTTCTGGAACAATGGTCAAACATTCCCATATACACACTCCTAAACCTTGTGGACAGCCTTTCCAGAAGAATTGAACCTGTTATAGCTACAAAGGGTGGGCCAACTCAATATCGAACCCTATGGACTGAGACTGTGATGCCATTAAAGTTTATGTGCGTGTAAAGGGCAGGCGTCCCAATACTTTGGTAATATAGTGTATCTAGTACTATTATGGTGTCTACTACTATATATCTAGTACTATATATATCTAGTGCTATTATATCATCTAGTATTCTATGTCACATTTGGTGATAAAACAGTGCTATTTTAATGCAAAATGGAGAGCATTGTTCCAACTTAAATACAGTTGAGAACTATGTAATTACCATGGTCTGGAGGTCTGGGTGCAGTTTTTTCTTATCATCGTGTTTATAATTTATACTTGGTGTACCTGAGTATCTCGGGATGTAATTTGGGTATGAGCACAATGAAGATAAGATGGCAGCAATGGAGAATACATCTGTAGCCTAACAATTATCTGCTGGGGAGAGAAGGAACATTGCTAATTAGAGGAGCGTTCCTTCGAGTCATATTTTTGCATTAAAATTTTATATTTGTTTTTAAGGCACAATGATCAGCTGAAGGTAATGTTTGTCGGAGGCCCGAACCAAAGAAAGGATTATCACATTGAGGAAGGAGAAGAGGTAATATCATCTCTTTACTCTTATAGTGTAATGTCATAATTTGTTCTACTAAATATAATAAGTTTGTTTTAAAAGGAAACTATAATGGCTTTGAATCAATTCTATTTAAACAGTTTTTTCTTAAGTGTATACTTTTTTTTTTTTTTTACTTTTGTTTTCAATCTCTTATTTTGGCAAATAAACATTTAAAGCAGAGCTACATCCAAAAGGGGAAGCTCCGCTCCCCCCCCCCCCCTTACGCTGTCACATTTGGCACCTTTGGGGGGGGGGAGGGGGAATACCTGTCAAAACCAGGTACCCGCTCCCATTTTTGCGTAAGATCACTGAGCAGCGATCTATGCAATTTCTGGTACTTACAACTCCCCCCCCCCCCCTGCTGCCTTCTGGGAGACATATAGTTCCCAGAAGACAGCAGGACCATTCAGAAAGTGCATCGCGACACGCACATGTACAGTAGGAAACAGGCTGTGAAGCCACAAGGCTTAACTTCCTGTTTCCCCTAGGGCCAGTTCACACCATAGAAACGCAGTCCAGATGCGTTCCAGATGCTTTTCTGCATGTGCATTTTTGATGTGTTCCAGCGCGTTTCTGATGCATTTTTGGTGTGTTGTTGATGCAGTCCAGTGCATTTTTCTCCATCCTTTTTTAACCTTAGGGACCAGTTCAAACCATAGAAGCGCAGTCCAGATGCGTTCCAGATGTTTTCTGCATGCGTGTTTTTGATGCATTTTTGATGTGTTCCAGCGCGTTTCTGATGCATTTTTGGTGTGTTGTTGATGCAGTCCAGTGCATTTTTCTCCATCCTTTTTTAACCTTAGGGACCAGTTCAAACCATAGAAGCGCAGTCCAGATGCGTTCCAGATGTTTTCTGCATGCGTGTTTTTGATGCATTTTTGGTGTGTTTTTGATGCAGTCCAGTGCATCCCCCCTCCCTCTCTTTTTTCTTAACCTTAAATAAGGACATGTGTGTTCCAGTGCATTTTTGGTGCATATTGATGTGTTGTACAGCATTCCAGTGCAGGAAAAATGCAGCATGTTCTACTTTTTTTTTTTTTCTGAAACTGGAAGGCACTGGAACTGCAAGCACTGATGTGAACTATGCCACTGAAAACCATATAACCTGCTTGCGTTTTTGATGCAGAAAAAAAACGCACTGGACTGCATGTGATGTGAACTGGCTATTAGTGAAGATACCGGCGCCTTTATCCGGGGCTGATGGTCAGATCGACTAGGAATGCCAACATCACAGGATTCCTGGACAGGTAAGTATTTGTAGCTGCTGACATTTTACATTTTTTTTATTATTTTTTTTTTTTTACAGACTGTAACTCCTCTTTAATACATGAAAAGGATTCCCAGAGCACTATGTATTAGCTAAAGAGACAGCACAACACATGAAGCCTGCTTTGAGGCTCTGCATGCCTGACTGAAATCTTGGGCTAATTTGCTGCAATGACTCATTGAGTTCTGTAAACAATAGGCTTCTGTCAGCACAGGTTAGGCCTCATGTACACAGGGTGTGGGAAAATGCAGGTTTTTTTAGCCTCTAAACTTTTTTCTATGCCAGTCTATGTGGCCATGCACACATATGCGTGTACAGACATATTAGAAGAGGAGTGTTTAGAGCAGGCACGTCCAACCTGCGGCCTCACAATTTTTTATTTTTTTTTGCTGGAGAGGAAGGAAGTCGAGTCGGGGGCACGGCCACAGAGGCAGCCTCAGAGGGGATCATCCACTAGTTGTTTTAAATTAGTGCTGGGGGGCGCGGCAGCACAGGAAGGGCGCGGTGGCGTTTTATTACTTATATACCTTAACTAATAGTATATATATTGTATGCGGCCCAAGAACATTTCTGTACAATCAATGTGGCCCAGAGAAGCCAAAAGGTTGGACACCCATGATTTAGAGGCTTAAAAAATAGTGCACCACCAGCGAGTTTAGGAGAGAAGCATTTGGGCAGAAAAAAGCCCCTAAACGCATGTAAATGCTAGACACGTTTACCACTTAAGCGTTCGTTTATGTCCAGAATAAATTAAAGCAGACCTTCACCCTCTCCTCTCCATCCTGCTTCCCCTCTGCAGTGCCAATATCCCTTTTTTTTCATCAAAGGATCGCCCCCCCCCTAGTTTCCTGAATTCGCCCAGACAAATGACTTGTTGCCCCCAGTGCCTCCTGGGATGCATGATATGCAGATCTATTCAGCAAAGAGGAGGGGGGTGACCCTCGCAGCGCCTACAACCGGAAGAGCGGGCAGCTGTACAACATGGCAGCGCTGAAACCATGCAGCAACTGCAGAAAAGAGGATCCCAGCAGCAGCAACGCTGAACCCACTGGCTAGGTGAGTTTGCTTACTGTGCAGAAGACAGTAAACGGTAAGCAAAGGGAAAAATTGTGAGGGGGAGGAAAAAAGGCTGCAGTTCCTTTTTAATGTTCTGGCCAATAGAAAAAATGAATGCCCAAACACTTGAGGCGCCTAAACGCATCTAGAAACATTTGCAAATCATGGCCTTAGAAGCATTTGTGTTGCTTTTTCCTCCCCTGGAGCAAAGGCATCCAGGGGAGACAAAAAAAAATATCCTGTGTGCATGGGGCCTTGGAGTAATACTAGAGCTCCTCATGTTGGCTTGATAGAAAATCCTTATATATAGATAGATATTATCTATCTATCTATCTATCTATCTATCTATCTATCTATCTATCTATCTATCTATCTATCTATCTATCTATCTATCTATCTATCTATCTATCTATCTATCTATCTATCTATCTATCTATCTATCTATCTATCTATCTATCTATCTATCTCTATCTACTGTGTGTGTATGTATATATATATATATATATATATATACATATTCAGGGCTGTCTTTAACGCGGGGAAAAAGGGGCAGCTGCCATTGGCCCAACCATTGTTCAGGGGCCCAAAGCAGCTGCCCCTTGAGCCCGTGCTACTGCCCGCCTGGTCTTTCGTCACTTGCTGTTTGCTCACTACTGTCTGTTGTAAATACAGAAGCGCTGCTTCTGTAATTACATGTGACGGCGCTCTTCTGTTGGCGACCGTTCAGATCCCTCACTGCTCTACACATTTCTATATGAGAGCAGAGGAGGGAGAGCAGACGAGTGAGAGAGAAAATCTACACAGACACAAGCTGAGCTCCCCTTGAAGCCAATAGCCTGCACGTTTTGTAGCCCCACTAAGTTTTCCAAATGTTGGGAGAGGATTTGGGGCGGGAGAAAAGCTTTGTACTGGGGGGGGGCAGATTGGCGGGGGTTAGACTTCTAAACTGGGGGGGAGAGCTATGTACTTGGGGGGGGGGGGATGGAGAACGTTGATGTACAAAGCACAGCCCTCATCCCTGCATTTTGCACACAGCACAGCGGATAATGTGTAATGTACTTTGTTTTAGCCTCGTTGCCGGCCCGTCTGGTCACCCAGTTAATTAGCATGTTAATTATAACATTGTCTAGATGTGGATTCCCATTCACCTATTGTTTCTGTCCAGATGGCTAGTTAATTAGCTCAGGTTAATTATGTTTCTGGTTACAGTTTGCATTGTTAGGGTCAGGAGGGGGATGTCCCCTTGTGCAGTACATATTCTGTTTGTTTGTTCAAAAAACAGTTCCAGATTTTATACAAGCTATTCTCGGCAAGTCTTGTATATTGAGGCTACAATATCTGATATCTATGTTCAAGATTGGAGGAAGCGGTATACTGACGAAAGCACGAAAGCACACAAACAAACTGTGGGTCGGTTCTGTCATATTGGTGGCAAGCAGTGGGATGCTTCCTGCAGTCTGGGACATCCAAACCTCCACCAGGATCCAAGCTCCGGATAGCAGAAGAGGAAAGGTACAGATACCAGCCATCATGGAAGTGGAGTTCGGAAAGAGGTGGCGAGAAATGCGGATACAGCACAGGTGATCAGTGTCAGAGCAGATCTTGCTAGGATGGTATGATTCAATCCGCTGGGAACTCTGGAAGGAAACGCTAGCCCGTGAACAGCAACACTAGGGAAAAATCCTCCCCTTCATCCAGGAAAGATACTGGTCGCAGTAACAATTGCGGGTGCTGTTTTTGGGAGAAAAACTGCACAAGGAGCAGACAGAGTTAAGTTGGTTTGGGCAGAAACGTGGTTGGAAGAGTTATAGAGCCCTCCAGTGGCATGTATCCCAATCATGCCCTTGGATAGCGGATGACAGCCCAATGGAAGACTTTGGCTACGGCGGCTTGGGACTGTTGTACGGGAAGCTGTATGGGTCCCCTAACTTTGGGATCGATCTGGAGTGGCAGTTGGAAGAAATGATGGATGGAATATAGAGAAGAGATCCTGAACATCTTGAAAGTTCTCTGGGCACTGGACGATATGGAGTTTCTGGCCATTCAGGAATGGGAGCTGGAGGTTGCCTAGAGATGGCTGCTAGACTCTGTTCAGCGCCGGGGCTGGGCTCCCTTTGCGGGAATATTCAGAAGTACCAGCTGACAGTCCAGAAATCCTGGCTGAAGAGTCGGCAATGTGGCACAGTAACAGTGTGCTTTGATCACCTGCACCCACAGCTATGGAAGTGGAGCTCTTATGGCGGATGCAACAAGTGTTAACTGACCTTGACAAACTTGTTTCTGCACAGGACGAGCTTGGGTGGAGGAATGCATCTGTCCAGCAGCTGGATTAAGGTACGGGAGATTGAGAGGCCAGCTCATCTTCCCAGCTGCAGTTCAAGGGTTTGGGAGAAGAGGAAGCCATCCTCATTCCCCAGCCACAGATCACAGAAAATAGGGATTTAATTGATTTTTTCATCGGAGGATGATATGGATGATAAGTCACCCGCCAAAGTTTTTGGCACTGGGCCCAGGTGCCACCAGCCCGTGCCCTGGACTTGCTGGAGCTGGAGCATGTTACACCCATATTCAGGGTGTAACATGCAAAATGCTCTAAAAAGTGAACTTTTCCTTTAAAAAACACATGGCTATTTGTTTATGATAACCAGTGTTTAAAGTGAAAATCCAGGCTGTTTTGTAGGACCGGTCTCCCCAAAATGAGGGTGCAAGGAGAAAAAGTATTTAACCCATACAGTGTGTGAGGGGGGGGGGGGGTTACACCACTGCATGGGTACATTTAAAAGCAGCCCGGAGTTAGGCTTTAAGCAAACTAAATGTCATTAATTTGTTTAAAGAGAAATCAGGCTTACTTCACGGAGAATAAAAAATTACTAATTTTCCCTCTTTATTTTGGAGCATTGGCTTCCACTACATCATGCATAACTACAATATAGAAATTAAAACTTCCCTGCCATAGCGGTCCATTAACAGTCCTGGGAGACAGTACAAGTGTTTTTCTTTCATTGTCTTTTTTAATTGAGTGTGAAAAATGCATAAATTAATCATTTTAAAAGATACAGAAATCTCTAGGGAAAGAAATAAAACAAAGAAACAGAAGAAAAACAAAGTACATAATAGAAGGAGAACACAAATACATCTGTCCATTTTTGCCTCTTCTTTTTCTATTTTCCCAGATAGAGGAAAGTAGTACGACCCTTATATCCGGATAGATCAAATAATTCTCAGTTTATTGTCTTGGCTATCTTGTCTATTGTGAAGCTACCATGGGCGTGTGCTGGGGGTGTGCCAGGTGTACCTGGGCACACCCTAATCACTCTGTGTGGTGCCGATTCCCCCTACATCCCGGGCATCCACCTGTGCTGCCCCCCCCCCACACACACACACACTCATTACCCGCTGTGCTGCTGGCTTTCCTGCTCTCCCCTCGGCTGCGGAGGATGTTTAAGGATGGAGAGTGGGAGAAAGGGCTAGTCAATATGCCATTTACTGGCCCCTTAGTTTTCTAAATGAACACAGTGAACACACTCACTGTGTTCATTCATAACTGAAACATAGTAAACCGGGTTTACTATGCTTCAGTTTGTGTATGAACAGGAAGCTTCTCAGCGCAGAGAACTTTTCATTCCATTATTGTCCCGCGCAGCTGAGGCTGCAAAGAAAGGCATGTGTGTTTGAGCTTTGGGGTGTTGCAGAGTGAGATCACTGGGTGCAGCGGAGTCCATTCAGATCAAACATTGTGGAGTAAACAGGAACTGGCTTCTTTATTGGAACATAACACCGATAGCAAAGATGTCACCTCATTGTAATAAGAACAACAGACAGGAATAGATAACCAACAAGTTCAGTACAGTGTACAGGATATTACAACACATCATAGAAATGCATAGCATATCACTGAGCATTAGCGACATCTAGTGTCCTTTTTGTGAACTGCAGTTTGTGGTTGACCCAAATCTGTCAATAGCTGTCTCAGCCATATAACTTCTTGGCTTGCCTGCGCTGCAGCAACGTATTCTGCTTCAGTAGACGACAGTAAAACAGAGAGTTGCTTTTTACTAGTCCAACTGATGGCACCTCCTGACAGAAAAAATAAGTATCCACTGGTAGATTTCCTGTCGCTGGTGTCTCCTGCCCACTCAGCATCCACATATCCTGTTAAGGTGCTTTCATCGCTTGCTGGTAACTTTAACTTGTAGTGCGAAGTCCCTTTTAGATAGCGAATGATTCGCTTTACAGCATTTCAGTCTTTTTGACTTGGCATTGAAATCTTTCTGCATAGGATTCCAACAGTTGCTGCAATGTACGGCCTTGTAGCAGTGGTAAGATACAGCAATTTCCCTATTGCCTTCCTGTATTGAGTATTAGTAGGTAATGGGTTATCTTGGCAATTCATCTCCTTTAGGTAGTTGGTTTCCATAGGAGACTTTACTGGTTTGGCGTCTTCCATTCCAAATGTTTCAATTATTTCTTGTATTTTGTGTCTTTGGCTCAGAAGAAAGCTGCCATCTTCCTCTCTCTCAATCTGGATGCAGAGGTAATTCTTTATGTTGCCAAGATCTTTGGTGTTGAAGTTCTGATTTAGTTTTTCTAGGATTTCTGCTTCATCCCCTTCTTGCTCAAAGCAAATCAGGATATCATCCACATAAATAAGCATATAGACCCATCTGTCTCCCAATTTCTTTGTGTATAAGCAGGGGTCTACTTTATTCCTCAAAGTTTTGATGTGTAAGCACTTAATTATTTTTTATATTCCACGCTCTGGCTGCTTGCTTTAGTCCATATATACTCCTGCAAAGTTTGCATACTAGGTCTGGCCTTTGTTCATCTTTGAACCCTGGCGGCTGTTTCATGTAAATTTCTTCTGTTAGCTCACCATGTAGAAACACAGTTTTCACATCAAAATGTTTCACTTGCATTTTCCTTGTGACGGCTACTGTCAGTAAAGTCCGTATTGTAGTGTGCTTGACTACTGGTGCAAATGTCTCGTCATAGTCCTCTCCGTATTTTTGAGAATAGCCCTTGGCTACTAGTCTCGCTCAATTGTGCCATCTGCATTGTATTTCACTTTAAAAGTCCATTTACAGCCTATGGCTTTCCTTCCGGGTGGTAGCTCTGTAAGTGTCCATGTTTTAGTGTCATGCGTGGATTTTATCTCTTCATCAGCAGCCTTTATCCATTTACTTGCTTCTTGTTTTGAAAGCTGAGATATTTCTTCCCAGGTTGCAGGTTCGTTGATACTGTCAGTACTTGCTTTGTATGAGAGACGTACAGGTGGTTTACCTTTGTTTTCTCTTGTTGAACGTCTCGGTTTTGTTTCTGAGCCTTCTTGTGTCTGCTCTTCAGTACTGGTAGAGTCTGCACTCACTTCAACTGTTTGTTCAGAAGTTACAGAGATAGGCTGGACAATGTCAGTTTTCCCTTCTATTCTTTCTTCTACTGTTGTCATTACATTGTCTCTTAAACCTTCAACAAAAGTTATGCTGTTGCTAATGGTAACCTTGTCTGTTTTGGGATCAAGGATTCTGTAACCTTTGACATTGTCACTGTATCCAACAAAGATACCTTCAAATGCTCTGTTTTGGAGTTTGGTGTGTTTTTCTTCAGGTATGTAGATGAATGCTTTGCATCCAAAAACTCTTAAGTGTTTTACATTTGGCTTCTCATTGTGCCAAAGTTCATATGGAGTTTTCTCTATTGTTTTGGAAAGAATCTGTTCTGCAAATATGTAGCTGTCATAGCTGCTTCACCCCAGTATTTTTGTGGTAGTCCAGAGTCTGTCAGCATAAATCTGATCATTTCAGTCACAGTTCTGTTCTTTCTTTCAGCTACTCCATTTTGTTCTGGTGTATATGGGACTGTCTTTTGATGTTCTATTCCATTCTGTTTTAAGTACTCTTGTATATTATTTCCTGTGAATTCACCTCCATTGTCACTCCAAAGTATGAGAGGCTTCCTCTAAAACTTGTTACTGGTCTTTATTATAATCTTGTAACTGTGTATCTTGAATAGTCGTCTATGAAAGTCACTATGTACCTTTTGCCTCCAGGTGTAGGTGGGTTTAGGGGACCACACACATCACTATGAACTAAGTCAAGTGGTCTTGAAGCTCTCTTCTGACTGACTTTGGGAAGTGTTGCTCTTGTAGCTTTGGATTTATTGCAACATTCACACTTACTGTATTTTCCGGGGTATAGGACGACTTTTTAACCCAGGAAAATCTTCTCAAAAGTCGGGGGTCGTCTTATACGCCGGGTATCGTCTTATAGGGCGGATGCTGAAACTTCGGAGCCTACTGAACTATGCGGTAGGGGGGGGGACTCAAAAAGGGCCACGGTATGCCTGCTTGGATTGGCTCTCCCTGCTTCCAAGCCCTCCCTGTCTCAGGGACTATGGTATGCCTCTTTCACCCATCTGGCCCGCCCTTGTATCCTATTACCGTACCTCCTTCTCTGTGTCTCGCTCCCGAGGACTGCAGTAAAGCGTGTGCGAGATCTGAGAGGCAGAGAAGAACGTACGGTAACAGGATACAATGGCGGGCCAGACAGGTGAAAGAGGCATGTTTTTCTGGTCACATGGCTGCTATCTCTCTCTCTATCTCTTTTTTGCATACCCCGGGCATATGGTATTTTTAATCATAGATAGCATCTAGGTGCTGGATCACACTATATAAATGTGGAAGGGCTGGTTGTGTACAGAAAGCAAAAATATCTTTGCATTACAGACAGGATGCTGAATTCAAACATGCATTCAAAAATTAAAAAACACTGTCACTGAGATCAGGGGCCATTTTTTATTTTGTTTCCTGAGTTAAAACTTGCCAAATATATTATCCTCTAACTATTGGGTCATAGTTTGAAATCAAATATTGAAATATTGACCATATTGAAATCAAATGTGATGCTTTTTTAATTTGTATTTGGTGTGCGTTGGAAGAGGGGTAGTATATCCCAAAATCTATATTTTACCTGGAAAAGTTGGGGGTCGTCTTATACGCCCAGTCGTCTTATACGCCGGCAAATACGGTAACAGTAACTGGACAAGGGGATATTGTTAGATCCATTGTCAGATTCCTCCTCTGTAGATCCTGTATGCATTCTGGGTGTCTGTGACCTAGACGTCTGTGCCATATATGTATACAGTCATTGTGCTTGTGTGTACATAGTCTCACCTTTTCCTTCACTGTGTTGAGGTGATATAGATGATCATCCAGCTTGGCACTTGCTACTGTCTGGTTGCCGTTTAGGATTGAACGCTTGTCACCTTGGAATTTTACAGTGAGTCCCCTGGCTGTTAGACGCTTCACAGACAAGAGTCCTCCTTCTAGATTAGGAACATAAAGCACATCTTTCAGTGGTATGGCTAGGTTGTGTCCCGCATCATCAGGGCATACAAGGGTTCCATGCCCATATCCTTCTGCATGTATTTTGCTTCCATCTGCAAGATAAATAGTTTCTTTGTTGTTCAGATCAAGTTCTGTGAAAAAACTTCTATCACTCATCATGTGACTGGTTGCCCCCAAATCGATGCACCAGCCTTGACATTTATTGTTGCCTGTTGCTTTAAATGTGGCATTCCAGTTTCCTTCCCATGGATCATTGATTATGGCTTTGACCTTTTGTTTAGCATAGGAGGGACGCTGTCTTCTTTGCTCTGCTTTCCATATAGTACAGTCTTTCTCTATGTGTCCCTGTTTGTGACATCTGAAACACACTCTGGTCTCTTTCCTGTGTAACCTTGCATCTGTAGCTTTAAGAGCAGTTCTGGTGTCGGTTTCTGTGGAGTCATGCACTAATTCCTTTCTTCTCTGATACTCATCTATGAGCCTGGTTTTTACAAATGCTAGCATCAGATCTGTCTCAGGTCGTGTCTCCAGTGCATTGATCAGTGCAGTATATGTATTGGGCAAACTGCATAACAACATGGCTGCAGCGTGGCTGTCTGTTATATTCTCCCCGATTGATCTGAGTTGCGCAATCACTTCCAGCATTGCGTTTATGTGCTCTTGCATGTCCTGTTCTCTGCTAAGTCTCATTTTGTAAAGTTTCTGCAGTAGAAACAGCTTGCTGTTTAAACTGGATTTTTCATGCAGTATATTAAGTACGTCCCACATGCCTTTCGCTGTGTCCTCATGGCGTATATGTATGAGCTGATCATCCTCCACTAGTAAGCTTATGGTGGCCCGTGCCTGTCTGTTCTGTTTTCTTGTCCCAGTCCTGATTATTGTCCTGTGGCCCCTCTGTAGTGGTAACCTCCCACAAGTCATCTCTAGATAATAGCATTTCCACTTTAAAATTCCATAGCTGATAATTGTCATTGTTCAGCTTGGCTACTGAGAGTTTAAGTTCTGAGTTTCCAGACATGTTTCCCTCCTTTATATAAACAGTCTTACTTGTCTATAGGAGATGTCACTGGAAACCTTCCTTATGTCGATCTTTATCCGGATCCTGGGCCCATAACCTGTTGCAGAGTGAGATCACTGGGTGCAGCGGAGTCCATTCAGATCAGATATTGTGGAGTAAACAGGAACTGGCTTCTTTATTGAAACATAACATAGATAGCAAAGATGTCACCTCATTTTAATAAGAACAACAGACAGGAAGAGATAACCAACAAGTTCAGTACAGTGTACAGGATATTACAACACATCATAGAAATGCATAGCATATCACTGAGCATTAGCGACATCTAGTGCCCTTTTTGTGAACTGCAGTTAATCGGTAATAGGCTAAGCTTTAACTACCTCCCACGCGGGCCATTGTAGATATACGGCCTGGCGGGAGTCTCGTCCTTCTGAATGGACGTTCCGGAACGTCCTTCAGAAGGAGAGAGATCGCGCCGCCGTGGGCAAGCGCAGCAGCGCGATCTCGATGTGCATGTGTCCCTCGGACACAGAGCAACATCATTCGGCAGGAGGGCCCTGTGATTGGCCCTCCTGATCACATGACGGCTGTGTCCAATCACAGCCGTCATGTAATGTAAATAGAGCCGTTGTAACGGCTTCGATCTCTTCTCCTCCTGACAGATCCTGTCAGTGAGGAGAAGAGGGATGATCGGTGCTGCAGCTGGGGTGATCAGTGAGTATTTCTGATTACTCACTGATCACAGGGGGGGTCTGTGCTGGTAATCAGAACATTGATTACCAGTGCAGCCCTGGGGGGGGGGTGCCACTAAGCCACCAGGGATGCCCACCCATGACCACCAGGGATGCCCACTATGGCCACCAGGGATGGCAAGCAGGGCTCAGAGAGCCCCCCAGTGCCCTCCCTATCAGTGTTGCCCACCAATGCCATCTATCAGTGCTGCCCACCAGTGCCATTATTGCCATCTATCAGTGCCGCCCACCAGTGCCCATTATTGCCTACCAGTGCTGCCTATCAGTGCCCATCAGTGCCCCCCATCAGTGCCGATCAGTGCCACCCATCTGTGCCGATCAGTGCCGATCATTGCTGCCCAACAGTGCCACCTATCAGTGCCTATCAGTGCTTATCAGTGCTGCCTATCAGTGCCCACCAATGCTGCATATCAGTGCCACATATCAGTGCCCATCAGTGCTGCATATCAGTGCCACCCCATCAGTGCCACCCCATCAGTGCCACCCCATCAGTGTCTCCTCATCAGTGCCTGTCAGTGCGGCATCACCAGTGCTCATCAGTGCAGGAAAAAACGTATTTATTTACAAAATTTTATAACCTAAACAAAAAAACTTTTTTTTTTTTTCAAACTTTTCAGTCTTTTTTTATTTGTGCACCAAAAAAGAAAAAACCTGGCAGTGATCAAATACCACCAAAGGAAAGCTCTATTTGTGGGGAAAAAATGACACAATTTTGGTGTAGGTACAGCGTTGCATGACCGCGCAATTGTCATTCAAATTGCAACAGCGCTAAAAGCTGAAAATTGGTCTGGGAAGGAAGGGGGTTTAAGTGCCCAGTATTGAGGTGGTTAAAGTTGTTGTATCTCCAACATAGGGTGCACACCTTAATGTAATAGGCTTCACACACCTATGGAAGCTAGATGAACAATATATATAGCAGTGGTAGTAATGCAATAATGTATCACTGCTGCCACCAGAGGTTTGATTCAGCCAAACACCAATTCAGATTGACCATTTGCCGACTGAGCAAAATTCAGACCAGACAGGCAGCTCAGCCCTAGTGAACAGCTCATTTTGTGGGTGGAGTAGAAACACTGGAGAAGGGTGATCTTCACATTGAATGGAGATGGCATTTAGAAATTTCACTAATGAATTGACAATGAACACTAATTAACCACTTAAGGAGTGTCCCGCATACATATACTGCGGCAGGGCGGCCTTTAAGCGCAAAATCACGTACATATGTGTGTTTCTGTTTTAGGGCTCTAGGGGGCGCGCATTGCCGAAGCCGCACTCCCACTGTGATTAAACACAGAGGGAGCAAGTCCGCGGGTCGGCCGCCGGCCACAAGCGATTAAGAAGAATGACAGAACAGCCATCTGCCTATGTAAACAAGGCAGACGGCTGTTCTGTCAGACAGGAAGGAAGAGATTGTGTGTTCCTACTAATCAGGAAAACAGATCTCTCTCTTCCTGCAGTCAGTCCACTCTTCCGCACAGTTAGAAAGCACTCCCTAGGAGCAGACTTAGCCCCTGGATCGCCCCAATGTTAACCCCTTCCCTGCCAGTGTCCTTTATACAGTAGCATATTATTTAGCACCAATCACTGTATTGGTGTCACTGGTCCCCAAAAAATGTCACCTAATGTCAGATTTGTACGCCGCAATGTCGCAGTCCCGCTAAAAATCGCTGATCGCCACCATTCCTAAAAAAAAAATAAAAAGTACATAAATCTATCCCATAGTTTGTAAACGCTATAACTTTTGCGCAAACCAATTAATATACACTTACTGGGATTTTTTTTTTACCAAAAATATGTAGCAGAATACAAATCGGCCTAAACTGATAAAGAAATTAGATTTTTTACATTTTTTATTGGATGTGTTTTATAGTAGTGTGGCACTACTCCCTTGGGAGCTGCTGGTTACGGGTTCCCCTGTGTTACCATTAGCAACATGACAGTTCAACATTTTCCCAAGTGTTTTAGCTCAGTCAGGAAACAGTCTAGGAGCTTTGGTTTTTGTGTTTTTACTGAGAACTTGGGTAGGAGAAGGGAATGAGTGGGAAACTTTAACTTATATAGCTATGCACAATCTGCTAGGATGACTGAATATTGCTGAATGCGGCAAGGCCGCTGCTTCACCTTGGCAATAGCGATGAAGTAGTAATAAATGGACCGCTTTAGATAAGGTGTACTGTAATGCAGAACACACTTCAGGGCCCTTCCTGGCACCCCCCTTGTCCCTATTCTTCAGGGCTTTGTAATTGGCACCCTCTTTACTGTCATACTCTCCGTGTGAGATAGCTCCTTGATCCCCTGACTTCACTGGAGTGGTCCCCCTTCCTGGGCCAGACCCTTTGGCATGTCCCTCAGTATTCACGGACACTGTTTTTCCCAAGAGACTCTGCCAGCAGCTCCACGATCAGCACCCTGGATCCTCTGCAGCTCAGCTCCACACCCGGTTCACTAGGCCGACTGCCTAAGACCACTTTCCTCTCACACTGAAGGAGGAGAGACAGCCGTCCACCCCCTCCTGGGACTCTGCTTCCCACCAAAGACGCCCTGTCACATGTCCTCTCCGTATTTATGGCCAATCCCATGGCCAATCCCAGGATGCATTGCAGAATGCCCTCCCACTGGGACTGCCATTAAACATGATGTGTCACTGGCTAGGTTTCCTCCACTGTCCAACGAGATCCCTCATTGGATGCAGTGGGCACACTCCCTTAGACCCAGTGAATCCCAGCTGGAAACATGTGACAGGTAACCTAATAGATCAGGCTCCCCTGATAAGCAGCAGGAGCAATAAATGCTTTACCTAGCACCTACCTAGCTAGGAGGGTGCTACATCAGAAAGTAAAAAATATTGTTTTTTTTTCAAAATTGTCAGTCTTTTTTTTGTTTATAGCACAAAAAATGAAAAAGCACAGAGGTGATAAAATACCATCAAAAGAAAGCTTTATTTGTGGGGGAAAAAAGGACTTAAATTTTATTTGGGTACACCGTCGCACGACCGCACAATTGTCAGTTAAAGTAACCGCAGTGCCGTATCGCAAAAAATGGCCTGGTCATTAAGGGGGTGAAACCTTCCGGGCTGAAGTGGTTGAGAAAGAAGACACATGTATGGACTTTTGAATTCTGGTGTTTGTCACAGTTATTGTTTACAGTAGTTACTAATTTATATTCACATTTTGTATTTTATTTTAGTTTATTTATTTATTTATTTTGGTAGGTCTCGCACTGCACTTATTTATTTATCTACTGAGAAGTAGATGTACAGTATGTCTCCTATCAACCACATAAATATTCACAACTTAGTCATGGGCCTATTAATTTATCATTTTGTTATGATTTTGCAGTCACATGTATGTTTCTTTAGGCCAGGGAAGATGACATGTTTTTTTTTGGTGGTATTATCTTCTATGAATTATTTTATTTTATGTGTACTTTAACTGTTGAAAACCTTCAGACCTTTTCATCTAAATACTGTTGGTGTATGGGGTACACACAAATGTTTTTTATTTTTAATAAAACTTGGGCATGCCTTGTATGCTCTCTCTGCTGCTGCCAGTTTCACAACCAGGTTCTACACTATGTCAGAAGTGTTGGCTGCATGAATGAAGCCTGTAATAGATATTGGCATTGGTTTGCACAGAATGACATTCCAACATCCTTGCAAATGAAAAAATGTTTTTTTTTTTTCAATAAAATGGTTTAGTTTACCACCTTTATTATTAAATGGAGAAGTATGGCCAAAGCTATTTTGGTCCTATTTCTCCCATGAGCCCGCGGTCGGCTGATGACACAGAGCTGGTCCAGGCTTTGAAAAGATCATGATCGTATGGTCAGAATCTGCCAGAAGCCTGGAACAGCACCTGGCTTAGCCTCTCTGCAAGCCGCTAAGAGCCTGAGCCAGCATTTCTCTCCTCTACAGCCCAGCGTTCCACTGAGCTCTGGAGGAGAGAGAGCCACTGACTGAGAGTGACTCTCTGCTCAGAATGGAGGGGGAGAACTGAGCAATCAGCTGTGTTTGATTGCTCAGTTCTCACTACAGAGCCAGCAGATCCGATGCTGCATCTACCTAGGCTAGTATAAATGTTTTTAGTTTTTTTTGTTTTTTCAATCCTGAACTTCTCTTCAACCTAAAGAGCTAATAACCTTCTCCTACCCATCTTCCCTTAGCGCTATCTATCTATCTATCTATCTATCTATCTATCTATCTATCTATCTATCTATCTATCTATCTATCTAACCGTTTTAGAGTCATTATAAATAGGACAAATCACAGAATATTCTTTGTTCCTTTTTTATTAACACTAACATTATTTATTTTAAAACTAACACTAATCAAACTAGAAAAGGCAGTTTCCCTAGGAGTTTGTATATGCGATCTGATATCACGGAACCAAGTGCAGGAGACACGTGTGAAAGCCTCACTGTGCCCTGCCTGTAGGGTAGCTCTACCTTTTAGTAAATCTGCTTAGCACACTCTGGATTACCGGGTTGCCTTCTGGATTCTTCAGAGGTGCCTTGGCAAAATGCATAAAAATTGCCCCATATTATCCAAAGCTTTTTGTGGGAACGTGTACAGGGCCATAGATAAACTGTTCTTGAGGAGAGCCACCACATTCCAGGCAAGGTAATACCTATAAAGAAGCAACATGAAGTTCTTGTGTTGCATTATGTCAGTCTTTTTCAATCAGGGTGCCATGGCACTTTGGGGAGCTGTCTGAGTTTTTTGGGGTGCCTTTGCAGAATGACTAAAATTTGCCCAAAAAAAATCAACAAACCAGTGGGTGGATCACACTTTTTTTGTTTTGTTTTTTTTTTTTGTTACTTTTTTCTTTTGTTTTTTTGTTCCACAAAGCCACACATTTTTATTGTGCAACTTTAAAACCTTGAGCACCAGTGGCCTAATAATCAATGATGTCATAGGGTAATAAGATGGATGTCAGGCACCTGGGGACGTCCTTGTTTGCCCCTCCCATTCTCTCTGTCTTCACTGGGGTCATATTGGCTGAGTGAAAGTGAAAAACTGAGGTAGAAGAGAAACATTGGAATACAAGTCAGTACCAGTGTGCAAAGGTGTAGTTGCTTTGGAAGAATAAAGCTCTTCTAACATTGCATTGTTTCTGAATTATGTAAAACATTGTTTGTTTGTTTTTTTTTTTGTGGGGTGCCACGAGATTGTGCAGAATTTTAAAGGGTGCCTTGACTGATAAAAGTTTGAGAAACACTGCTCTGGATGATGGGGGAGTTCATAGCAGTGCAGTAAGGCGGTGGTAGGTTTGGGACCACCAATGATTGATTATTTGATGACGGAGATCTTCCAATGCCACTGACCACTAGAGTTAAAGTAAAACTTTTCAGCAAATTTAGTACAAGCCGCTAAATAAATGCAGAACTACAAATTAGTAATTATCCGAAACTGGGTAAGACAGGCATAAATATTTTTACATCTTGGGACTGATAGCTTACACATTTCTATAATTAAGTTTGCCCTGACGCTGGCTTTCAGGAGAATAAAAACGAAGAATAATCGAATAATTAAATTATCCATTAAACAGTTGATTAAGATGGAAAATGTAATCTTTATATTTTGGTTAAATGATTTTTGTGTGCTGAAAAATGAACAGAGATGAAAGATCCATTCCAGCTGACAAGTAAGATCAACCAGTGAACTTGGAATACTCTCCGGAAAATAGCGCAGCTGTGCTTAACTCTTTTGGCGCCATTTTTGCATTTTTTGCATACATGTTTTAAAAACATTTTAGGGCTGCAAATTAGTTTAAATTCCCAAACTGTATATACTTTTACAGAAAAGCCCTGGTGCTAGCCTAAAAGCGATTTACAAAACTAAATTCTGACTTTTAACCACTTACCGCAAAGTGACGTAGGGGTACGTCGGCAAACTTTGCGGTGTTATACCGGGGTGATGCCTCTAGCTAGAGGCACCTTGGTTTAGAGCCGGCGGTGATGCCTCTAGCTAGAGGCACCTTGGTTTAGAGCCGGCGGTCGGTTTTCCGTCGGTAACGACCGATCCGTCGGGAGACCCGAGCAACCAGCCGGCGCATCCGCCGGCTGGATGGAGTCCCGATCAAAGCCGGAAGCAACTTTGATCGGGTCTCCGATGACGTAACCCGGAGGCGGCGTCCATGACGTCACGTCCGGGTTACTCTGCTGCAAAAGGCGGCAGATTAAAAAAATTAGTGTATTCAAAAATGCAGTTTGCGGCGTTTTGAATACATGGAAGTGTAGTGGAGGGGTCTAGGGTCTTTTAGACCCTCGATCCCTCCATAAAGTTAAAAAAAAAATAATAATAAATAGGAAAAAAACATTTTTAGCAGCCCCCGTCACCGTTAGCTCACGCACGAAAGAAAACGTATACTGAAGTCGAGCCGCGATTGAAATCGCTGTTCAAACCACACATGTGAGGTATCGCCGCGATCAACAGAGCGTGAGCAATAGTTTAAAAAAAAAAGAGCTACACTCTAACTCTAAACTGGTAACCGTTAAAACATTTTAAAGCATCGCCTATTGAGATTTCTATTGACCGTAGTTTGTCACCATTCCACGGGTGTGCGCAATTTTAAACCATAACATATTGGGTATCTATTTACTCAGGGTGACATCATCTTTCACAATATACAAAACAATGGGCTAACTTTACTGTTTAGTTTTTTTAAAATGCAGTGAAATGTGTTTTTTTGTAATTTTTCCCAAAAAATTGGGTTTTAAGACCGCTGCGCAAATACCGCGTGACAAAAAATATTGCAATGACCGCCATTTTATTCTCCAGAGTCTTTGCTAAAAAAAATATATATATAATGTTTGGGGGTTCTAAGTAGTTTTCTAGGAAAAAATACTGATTTTAACTTGTAAACAAAAAGTGTCAGAAATAGGCCTGGGGCTTAAGTGGTTAAAGTCCGAATTCTGTGAATAAAAGTCAGAATTCTGAAATTCAAAGTCAGAATTCTAAGATTCAAAGTCACGAGTTTGTATGTTCTAAACTGCATTTTTGCTGAAAACTTGCACTCGATAACCTGTAAATATTACGTGACATAACTAATTGGAATACCACTTTTTTGCTTTCCAGGGTCCCTGCTTTCAGAAACTATATGGAAGAGCCCTGGGGCCATCCTAAAATATTCAAGTTTGTTAAAAAATAATGGTAAAAAAACAGTAAAAAATTTTAATTTTAGGGTATACAAACGTGTGACTTGGAATCTCAGAATTCTGATTTTAAAGTGGTATTAAAGTCTTTTTTTTTTGTTTAAAAATAACAAACATGTTATACTTACCTGCACTGTGCAGTGGTTTGGCACAGAGCAGCCCGGATCCTCTTCTTGGGTCGCTTTCCGGCGCTCCTGGCCCCTCCCTCCTGGTCCCACAGCAAGCAGCTTGCTATGGGGGCACCCAAGCTGAGCCCCTGCTCTGTGTCCATTCAGACACATAGCCATGGTTTTGGCCCACCCCCTCTCTCTCCTCATTGGCTCACTGACTTTGATTGTCAGCAGTGGGAGTCAGTGGCACCTGCTGTGTGTCTCAGCCAATCAGGAGGGAGATTCCTGGACAACAGAGGCTCTTGTGAAAAATCACTGAAAGGAGATGGGGCTCAGGAGGGGTGATGCACACAGAAGGTTTTTTTTAATCCTAATGCATAGAATGCAATAGGATAAAAACAAACAAACAAAAAAAAAAAAACTTCTGCCTTTTAGAACCACTTTAAAAGTCAGAATTTTGTTTAATACATTTTAGGATGGCCCCAGGTTTTTCTGAAAGTGACAATTAAAAAGAACAAAAAATTATAATTTAAATTGGCTGGAGATTCCTTTCATCTATTACAGACCCTATCATAGATGATGATCTGGTATAGCTGCTAGAGGGACCCCCACAAAAAAAAAAAGCATATGGTCTCTTTATAACCGTGATGGCAAATGTTTTTGAGCCTGAGTGCCCAAACTGTGACACAGAACCAACTTATTTATTTCAAAGTGCTAGCATTCGTCGCCATGCAGCACATCGCACATTGCACATCTCCATCACACTGTAAACTTCCAGCTAATATTATGTATCACCCTTCAGCTCACACCTCTTTGTTGTCTGGCAACATCAGTGAGCTACACATTACACATTGCTATGTAACTCATAGCACACCTCTGCACCATGCATCCCACCCCTCCATACAGCTCATGGTACACTTTCCTCTCCATCACACATCTGGTCCCCCCTCTGCAGCTCACCACCTCCTCCTACCCTACCTCTGCTGTGCGACGACAGTGGTGCAGTGACACTCATGTAGCCCATCATGGTCCCTCTGCCCACACACACACCTATCCTTCTATCGCCAAAGAACAAAACACGGTCATGTGGCACAGCTCGTTACCAGCAGCTCTGGCCTCATCTCTGGGCTTTCTCACCAATGGAACGAGGTTGCTGCACTCCACAACCCCCGGGCAAACAAACACCCACTTTTCCTCCCACGCTAGTCGATTGGCTGTTCATTTCCCGGCCGAGGGAGGGGATTGGCTCCCCAGTCGATTGGCTGTTCATCCCCCGGTCTAGGGAGGTGATTGGCCGCCCTTCCTGCCAGTCTGTGAGTTGGTCCCACAGCATTTTCACCAAAGAGTTGTGCTCTGAATCAAATGCTGTGGGGGATCTGGAGGAGGCAGGTTATGCCAGGACAGTGTATGGACACTGAGCGCTTTGTCCTCCTAGTGAAGTGTGTGGAGCTTTTATGTGCCTAAAGTTGCTCAGAAAACTATAGCTCGTATGCCCACGGAGAGGGCGGTGGGTTCGCCATCATTGCTCTATAATATACACCAGGCTTTATATGAGCTGGCAGCTTGGCTAGCCAGGAAAGGAGGGGCTAATGAGTGTGCACCCCCTCTTCCCTTTAAGTTACCCTCAGATACCATTCCCTCTAACATGAATAAGTAAGGGATACCTAGTACTCCTGTTTACTCAACAAAAAAAGTTAATAAAGACACTACAAATCTTTTTACAAGTTCTTTAACCACTTTAAGACCGGAAGGATTTGCCCCCTTAATGACCAGGCCATATTTTGCAATTCGGCACTGCGTTATTTAACGGACAATTGCGCGGTTGTTCGATGCTGTACCTAAATAAAATTGATGTCCTTTTTTTCCCAGAAATAGAGCTTTCTTTTGGTGGTATTTGATCACTTGTGCGTTTTTTTTAAAATTTTTGCGCCATAAACAAAAAAAGAGCGACAATTTTGAAAAAAAAAAAACAATATTTTTCACATTCTGCTATATAACATTCCCAAAAAAAAATTAAAAATCAAAATTTTTTCACATATTAGGCCAATTTGTTTTCTGCTACAAATTTTTTGTAAAAAAAAAATCACAATAAGCATATTTTGATTGGTTTGCACAAAAGTTATTGCATCTACTAACTACGGAAAAGATTGATGTCATTTTTATTGTGGTTTTTTTTTTAACTAGTAATGGAGGCGTTCTGCAATTTTTTGCGGAACTGCGACATTGTGGCGGACAGATCGTACCCCTAACTGACATTTTTGACACTTTTGGGGGGACCAGTGACATTACTACAGTAATCAGAGCTAAAAATATGCACTGTTACTGTAATAATGCCATTGGCAGGGAAGGGGTTAACCCTGTGGGTGATCAAGGGGTTAAATGTGAGCCTAGAGGAGTGATTCTAACTGTGGGGGGGGGGGCTTGGCTTCTGAAATGACCATAGAGACATGTGATCTTATATAGAAGGGCTCTATGACCATTCCAGGGAGAAGAACGGTCAGCTGTGTTTACAACAGCTGACCGTTCTTCTTGCTCAGTGGGGAGCGATCGCGGGTGTCAGGCGGCAATCAGGACCGTCTGCCTGCTGCATCAACTTCCCCGCTGACAAGCGGGGGTGGGAACATGCCGCTGGCCCCCAGCCTCCTGCTCGCTTGCCCAGGAGCGGCTGCCTGCCGCAGTATAAATGCAGCGGGCGGTCGTAAAGCGGTTAATAACACCTTGTCCCCATGTTGATGAGAACAGGGGCCTCTTCTCCAATAACCTGGTGCCTGGAGGTTTTGGGGGGGGGGGGGGTTGCAGGGTGGATTTGACAGATTCTGGAAGCTTCAGACACCAGCCCCCTCTTTATAAATCAGTCCTCACAAAAAAATTGCAAACTAAATAGAGACACCATACATCTCTGATATGTCCTGTATTGTCCATACTTGGTTAAGGGTCCAATATGGATTTTTGGGGTGGATCCTATGTCATTTTTTATTTGTATTTTGTTTGGGTGGGTCCCCCCTTATATCCAAACCAGACCACTCACAGCAAGTACATAAAGTTCTCAAACATGAAGTACATGAATAAAGAAGTACATAAAGTTCTCAAACACTGTTTAAGGAACTGATACAGAAGTTAATCTGAAATGTTCCATTTTCTTGTTTTCTAGTTATTTTACCAGCTGGAAGGGGACATGTGTCTGAAGATCATTGAAAATGGAAAACACAGAGATATCCACATCAGAGAAGGAGAGGTACAGTAAATTAAACCACAATTTGGCCTATTTTAGAGAGAAAATATGTTCTATTAAAAGGCAACTCTCCCAAAAATCCCAATAAGTGTATATTGATTGGTTTTCGCAAAAGTTATAGCCTCTACGAACTATGTGATTGATTGACGGGAAATTGTATTTATACATTTTTATTTTTACTAGTAATGGCGGCGTTTAGCGGCTTATAGCGGGACTGCGACATTGCAGCTGACAAAACGTGACACTAATACAGTGTTCAGTGCTAAAAATATGCACTGTTACTGTACTGATGACACTGGCTGGGAAGGGGTTAACATCAGGGGTGATCAAAGGTTAAATATGTGCTTAGGGAGTGCTTGCTAACTGTGTGGGGGGGGTGCTTGTATAGGAAGGCAGAGATCCGTGTTCCTGCTTTGTAGGAACACAGGATCACAACCTTCCCTTCTCACAGAATGGCGATCTGCCTTGCTTATATAGGCAGACCGCCGTTCTGCCTGTGTCCCAACAATCGGCAGGTCCCGGCGGACATCGTGTCCGCTGGACCCGCTGATTGGCTCCTGATGTGTCCAGTCACAGCGGGAGCCGATCGCCGGCGGGGCGCGTGTGTGTCCCAGGCCTAGAAGTGCAGAATCACTTACAGGTACCTAATTCTGCACAGGAGAGCTGTCTTGTCGCCGTATATATACAGTATACGGTCGGCAAGCAGTTAAAACCCACTTTTAATGTATAAATATTGCAACATCACTTTTTCAGGCAATTTAATTTAGGCAGAGTTCAGGCCTACTTTAGTAGACTGAACTGAAAGGTGAGTATGATAGGTCAGAATGAGGCCGCCATATTGCAAGGAACAAGGTAATGACCGAGTGATTATTACATTGTATCTGCCTTTTTTTTTTCTGGAGTACTGGATGACGTTAATTGTCCAATAAAACTCATTTTAAACATGACTAACAGGAAAATACCCTCTACCTCTGCTAACCGCAATCAAGATTAAATAGATCTCTAATTTTCCTTAATTATAACAGATTTCCGTTTTGGCGTCCCCCCTTATGTGGTTTTGAAAATAGCAGAGTAATGTGTCCCTCAACGATGCAACTTGAAACTAGAAAAATGAATCTGAAATGAGGGCCAAGGAGACTTTTTACTCAGGGATTTCTCATTATTTTCTACTCTTAGCAAAATATATGGAGATTTATGGAGCTGAACCCAAGGCAAATGGCTAAATGTACAGATAAAATACATATAAGGGAGCTGTTTTACCTGTATTTTGAGCTTTACACAGCTCAGCCGCACAGTACGGCCTTGTCTGGCAAGGCAGAAGATCAAATTTTTCTCTGTTGAAGTAAGGTGACACGAAAGCTGGTGTAGCACTACTCCCACGGGTGCTGCTGAAAGCGGGTTCCACTGGGTTACCCATAGCAACGACTTGTAAATCCTCATTACTTTAAGTCCTTGGCTTAGTCAGTAAACAGTCCAGGGGATTTGGTTTTTGTGTATTTTATTTGGAACTGGGATAGGAGAAGGAATGAGTGGGATACTCCAACTATGAACTACGGACAATTAGCAGTAGCATGTGCGGCAAGGCCGCTGCTTCACCCTGCCACTAAGGTGAAGATGATTAGAATAGCTCCGGGTTTTAGTTACTCTCTTCAGGGTTATGAAAATGCCCCCCCCTTTACTCTCAATACTGGTGTGCTGATACCTGTCCACTGACCCTAGCTTCTGGAGTGGACCCCTTCCTGGCAGACCCCTGGGCAAGTTCCTCTGTACTCATGGACACTGTTTTTCCAGAGTCACCGTTGCCTCCAAACTCCACTTGTCAGCATCCAATAGACCTCTGCGTTCAGCCACACCTTCAGGTTCACCAAGCCGACTGCCTTTGACCACCTTTCACAGCTGCAGAAGGAGAGACAGTCGTACCCTCCTTCTGGGAATTGGCTTCCTGCCCAAAGACACCCTGTCACATGTGCCCTTGGCTTTTATGGTCAATCCCAGGCTGCACCACTGTTGTGCCTTCCCACAAAAGGCTGTGTCACTGGCTGGGTTTCCTCCACTGTCCAAGAGGCTCCCCTATTGGATACAGTGGGGACACGCCCTCAGACCAGGTGAATCGCACATGGACACATGCAACAGGCAAAACTAACAATCCTGCTCCCTGATAAGCAGAAGAGCAAAACAATGCTTTTATTCTAGCACCTATATAGGAGGGTGCTACACTGGATACACACGATACAACTTTTGTTGTTAGATTTCCTTTAGATTTACCTTCAACTATGTAGTGCAAGGGCCTGCCTTATTGCATACTAATTGAAAGTGTTTAGATTTGACCTCATATTATTTGGTTTTGGTAAATCTAAAGGAAAAAATCTAAAGACAATTGTATAGTGTGTATGGCCCATTTCAGGCCTTCTACCCCCTCCCCAGCATGTGACTGGAAAGTGAAGGAGAAGCAGAAGACTGATGAGCTCATCACTCTGTTCTCTCCTCTTATGAACATGTTCCTTGTTAGCATGAGCACTGCAGCACAACTGGCTGTCTGCTTTTACTGTTTCTTTTGAACCTCTTGATGGTTAACTGCTTGCTGTCCGTAAAACGTAGATATACGGAGACAAGGTGGCTTGGCTGCACTAGATCACGTAAATAGTACATGATCTCAAACTTTCGGGTCGGGTGCGCGTGGCCAGCAACCTGGCCATGCTGTGATTAAACACAGCAGATGTGGATCACTGGGTGACTGCCAATGGATTACCGCCGTCACCCGACAATCATGAATTTACACAGGGCAGAGCCCTGCCTATGTAAACAAGTCAGAGCCCTGCCCTCTCAGGGGGGAAATAATAGATTCTTTCCCCACAAAGCAGGGAGTATAATCCATTACTTCCCCTAGTAAAAGCACCTAGCACACTAAAACACTGACTAGGCACACAGTTAACCCTTTGATCGCCCCTGATGTTAACCCCTTCCAAGCCAGTGTCATTAGTACAGTGACAGTCCATATTTTTAGCACTAATTACTGTATCAGTGTCACTGGTTCCCAAAAAGTGTCAAAAGTTCCAGTTAGTGTTCGAATGTCCCCCAATATCGCAGCCCCACTATAAGTTGCTGATCGCCGCCATTACTAGTCAAAAAAATAAATATAAATTCCAGTATATATCCCATAGCTTGTAGACACTAACTTTTGCGCAAACCGATCAATATACGCTTATTGGGATCTTCTTTTTTTACCAAAAATATGTAGCAGAATACATATTGGCCTAAATTTTATGAAGACATTTTATTTTTTACATTTATTTTTTATTGGATATGTTTTATGGCAACAAAAAATAGACTTTTTTTCAAAATTGCATATAGTTTTTTGTTTATAGCGCAAAAAATAAAAACCGCAGAGGTGATCAAATACTACCAAAAGAAAGCTCTATTTGTGGGGAAAAATACATTTTGTTTGAGTACAGTTTTGGATGACCGTGCACTTGTCAGTTAAAATAACGCAGTGTTGCATCGCAAAAAAAGACCTGGTCATGAAGGGGGGTATATCTTCTGGAGGTCAGTGGTTAGGAACCTGTCAGAATTGGACAGTGAACGCTGTTATGGTAGACTTTACTGAGACTGCAAGCTTAGGGGCTGTCATGCTCATTCTTTGCTACTTGTAGATTCTGGGACCTAAAGAAAGTCACCTGTGCATAGGTGTCCTAGTACTGCAGTGGCTGCATACTTGTTCTTTGCTTTGTGATTCATCATATTTCCAGCCAAAGCTTTGCATATATACTATGTGTAATGACTGAATATGGCTGCCCATATGTACATACTGTATATACCTATAAACTATATGCAGAATAAGCACACATTGATAAGATTATATATAATAAAGCCCAGAAGTGGGCCTCAATTTATTTTTTTGCTGTCCCCTGCAGTACCTCTTCCACACCACAAGGCACTTACCATGTGGATAATGGTGAATTCATTCACAGCGTATTGGTGCAGAGTTGCACTAAAGTCACCCGTTAGCATCACCCAGATCATAGCAGATGCAAAGGTGACGAGGACCTTACATCATCACGTGAAGACTTCAGAAAAGAGAATAAAATCATAAATGCATAAAATGCTGTCAGGCTACAGAAAGGAGTAGGAGAGCATTTTTGGGGAACGTGAAGCCCTGAGTTGGCCCTTAACTTCTTATATTCTTGTATGGCCACTTTGGCAGCAGTGGCAGCATTTACACCCTTCCAGCTGATGTACAATTCATTAACAATTCCGCTTTCCTGTGGCTTTCCAAAGATATTGTAATGTGCCACCCCCACCTCTGCCTAAATTCCATTCTGCCATGAATCCTGGGATCCACTGCCCCTCCTTTGGACCCAGAACATCCATGGCTGGAGTCAGCAGGCAGAGAAGAGGACAATCATCATCCCTGCATTGAATGAAGCTGGAAGTCATGTGCATTTAGTCAACTCTGGTTTCAGCGCTGTCATTCTCTGGTCATACTGTGCTTGATTAGATTCAATGGAGTGCAGTGGAGCAATTAGGGGTCTAATAGACCTCTGATGTCTCATTAAAGTGAATCAACCACTTTCATTAAGTTAAAATAATCAAAAAACATTTTTTTTCACTTTCAAAAAATATTTATTAGGTTTCAAGACAGCAAGTGCACATTTCTACTATATATTGCAAATAATATGAAGATATCATATTAAAATCTCGCTGATTATTCCTTTAAATCTAAGCTTACTAAAGCTGTATTGCCTCCTAAAGTAAAAGTGAGTATATAGAGAGGCTAAGCTCCTGACTAGATTGAAAGTCTAGTGAATGTAGCTCTAACCCCCAAAAAAGAGCCACTTATTTCTTTTCCCACAAGTGTAGCATTAGCCAGGCAAACAGCAACATTCACACTTCTGGCTCAGTAAACAGTCTAGGGGTTGGCTAAGCTAGTTTACTTGGATGGAGCTCAGGGGAGCTGTGCGCTACTCCAGAACACCAGACAGTAACGAGAGGACACTTTCTCTCTGCAGTTGCTTCCTCGAACAGTCCCTTCAGTGATAGATCAGGGAATGGACAGCATTTGAACACTATAAGCAATGTTCTAGGCCAGGTAAGCCTTAGTATTAGTGCACCAGGGGTTAACAGCAGTAATCGTCAATAGGATCCTTCACTCAGTTCTGTACTCCATGTCCCCGGGTACCTGGATGCCACCCTCCAGCCTCAGGCAGACAATTCCTCAGTGAATCTTCCAGACCAGATCATCAGTGAAACCCCTCTCTTACCTCCAGGGAATTGTAGCTGAATAGCCCCCCCCCCAGCACAGCTGGGAGCTCAATGAGCAGAGCACAAGTAGAATCTTTAACTGTACTGCCCAGAAGGTCAGCAGCCCTTCAGCCTGGGGACTTCTCCTCCTGGACAAAACCCCTGCTGCCTTAGACTCCAAACTGTTTATGTACTCTCCCAGCCATCTCCTGGGCACCCTCCTCCATGGATTGGCTGGAACCAGATATACAGTGGGGAAAATAATTATTTGATATCCTGCAAATTTTGTAAGTTTGCCCACTTACAAAGAAATGAAAGGTCTATAAATTTTTATCATCTGCGGTTTTCAAATGATAGAGACAGAATATCATCAAAAATCAGGAAACGACACATGATAAAAATGTTATAAATTGAGTTGCAGTTCACTGAGTAAGGTAAGTATTTCATCCCCTACCAACCAACAATAATTCTGGCTCCCACAGGCTGGTTACAGTATGTGCTCATGTGGTACACAGATCAGTTCTGTCAATTTAGGAACTTGCTCCTAACAACAACTAAAGACACCTGTCCACAGTATCTTTCTTCCATTCAAACCTCACTATCATGGGTAAGACCAAAGGGCTGTCAAAGAATATCAGGGACAAGATTGTAGACCTGCACAAGGCTGGAATGGGCTAAAAGACAGTCCGCAAGAAGCTTAGTGAGAAGGAGACAACTCTTACTGTTGGAGCAATTATTTGCTAATGGAAGAAATACAAAATAACAATCAATCACCCTTGGTCTGAAGCTTCATGTAGGCTTTTGCCTTATGGGGTAAAGGATGTTCATGAGAAAAGTGAGCGCAAAAAAAGTCAGCCCAGAACTACACGGGAGGAGCTTGTAAATGATCTCAAGGCATTTGGGACCACAGTCACCAAACAAACCAGTGGTAACAAAATATATCCCCATGGATTGAAATCCTGCAGCGCCCGCAAGGTCTCCCTCCTCAAGAAGGCACATGTACAGGCCCATCTGAAGTTTGCCAATGAATATCTAAATGACTCAGAGAAGGATTGGGAGAAAGTGCTGTGGTCAGATGAGACCAAAATTGAGCTCTTTGCCATTAACTCGATTTGCCATGTTTGGAGGAAGGAAAATGCTGACTATACCCTAAAAACACCATCCCTACAGTCAACCATGGAGGTAAAAACATTATGCTTTGGGGCTGTTTCTCTGCTATAGGTACAGGCCAACTTTGCTGCATTGAGGGGCAAATGGACGGGGCCATGTATTGCAAAATCTTGGATGAGAACCTTCTTCCCTCAGCCAAAACACTAAAGAAGGGTCGTGGATGGGTCTTCCAGCATGACAATGACCCAAAACCTACAACCAGGGCAACAAAGGAGTGGCTCAAGAAGAAACACATTAAGGTCATGGAGTGGGCTAGCCAGTCTTCAGACCTTAATCCTATAGAAAATGTATGAAGGGATGTAAAACTTCGAGTTGCCAAGCGGCAGCCAAGAAATCCTAAGAATTTAGAGAAGATCTGTAAGATCTGATAAGAGTAGACAAAAATCCCTCCTGAGAGGTGTGCAAACCTGGTAATCAACTACAACAAATGTCTTACCTCTGTGTTTGCCAACAATGGGTTCCTCCAACAAGTACTACATTAAGTCATGTTTTGCTTGGGGATCAAATACTTTTTCCTGTATATTCAGGCTGCTTTTTTGACTCTCCCAACCCACTATATTCTGGAAGCCTCAATCAAATTAAATGCAATCAAGCCTGCAGCCTGCAAAGCCCAGAACAGCCCAACGTGATCACAAACTGCTCAACGAATTACAGGAGAGCTACCAGGACTAAATTTACCTAACCTAATTAGCAACCTGTCTAGAAGGTTGCTACATAGATATTTGGAATCATAAATATATAAACACAAATGTATATGGGCCATAGTTTGGAGGTCAGATGTGGAACAAATATTTTGAAAACTGGGGTGAAAGTACAGATGGGAATGAAAAGGAAAATAAAGTAAGAAATAATATAAAAGGTGTGTGAGGGGGCCTTCAGGCATTCTCCACTGTTCCCCTCCAAGTTGAAATGTTATAGATTGGTTAGACTTTTGAGGGGGGGTTTGGTATGGAAATCCACAGATTCCACATCTTAAGACATTTTTTGTGGGTATCAGTAAGTATACAGGTGAGTTTTTTGTTGAAAAAAAAAACACATCTATGTGCTGTCTAACATCTGTGAAGCACACAAATTGCTTCTTCCAGGCTTACAGTTTAATTGGGATTTGGAAAGAGAGAGGATTTTATGTGGAGAAGTGCAAACGAAGGGGTGCCTTGGAAGAGAGCCAAGGACTAGATTGTGAGGTATGGTAGATTAATACCCTTTGGCTTAGAATCTGAATAGCACTGGACAAGTGCATAGCATCTTCTGCACCATAATTTGAGAACAAAAAAAATTTTTTAACCTCCCTGGCGGTATGATTATGTCAGGAATTACATACCAAAAGCGGTACAATTGTTTTCATGGAAATTTGGCGTTATGTATTATAGGCCTACAATTCTTAGTAATTACTGACTTAAACCTGACCAAAACAAGAGTCTAGTAGACATCCCGGATGTGATAAATTTGAAACACAAACGCGTGAATTATAATCGAATCAATAATATTATTTTATTATTTAATATATAATATATATACTGGTAATAAAATTATATTATTGATTAGATTATAATTCATGCATTATATATAGATATATGTGTGTGTATATATATATATTTATATATATATATATATTTATATATATATATATATATATATATATATATATATATATATATATATATATATAATATATAACGCATGAATTATAATTGAATCAATAATATAATTTTATATATATATATATGTGTGTGTGTGCATATATATATATATATATATACCGGTGTGTGTGTGTATATATATATATATATATATATATATATATATATATATATATATATATATATATATATATATATATATATATATATATATATATATATATGCGCATATATATATATATATATATATATATATATATATATATATATATATATGCATATATATATATATATATATATATATATATATATACATATATATATATAAAATATAAAATGTGTTTTGTGTAACGTTTTTTTTTTTTTAATTTCCCTCCCTAGTTCCGCTCCCATGCAGCATTGCTGCTGCAGGGAACGGAACTAGGAAGTGATCAGACCGATGGTGGACGGAGGAGCGGCGGGACTCTCGGCTGGCGATCTCAGCAATGAGAGATCATCGCTGGATCGCCAGGATAAGGTAAGAGAACACCACTGCGCTCTCTGCAATCCACCCGAGCGTGACTCGGGGTTACCGCTCCTGCAATGAAAAATCCACCCCGAGTCACGCTCGGGATTACCGCCTAGGTGGTTAATGGCCCCACTGTTTTGCTTTGGTGTCTAGTATGGTCATGCTGCAATAAAGCAAGGAAGTTTAGAACTCTGCAGTGTATTATGTACTTTTACTAAATAAAAAAATGCTGTACATAAAAACTATTACATTTATAGGAATACAATATCAGACTGACAGATATACCTATAACAAGCAAAATGCTACCTACTTCCTAGCAAATTTGGCAGAAACTATGGTCTGTAAACAGGAAAAATATGCTGAAAAGTTACTTAACTCAGGTTAGAGTGGGTTCATGATCTCCGTATGCAACAAGGAGCAAAGGCTTAATCTATAAAGGTGCTGGAGATCAGGCAAAAGTGTCTTGAGGTATAGCTTCTTCTGTCTGCACAGACCTTCCTTGGTGTTACTGCATTATAGTGTTCCCCTTTTAGTCTCTGTTGTTGGCTTTTTATTTGAAAAGTTTTACCATTCCCACATGGCTGTGGCCCCTTTCACAATACTGGGTTTCAGTAGGAGAAGCATTCTCCAATTCGACCTCTAGATGGCACTGTTGTATCATTCATGCCATAGTTTAAATATTTCAAACAAGTCAAGCTATTGGTTGATCAGGTTACAAACTTGTTTACAGAGACAATAAAAAAAAACATCTAACTGTCAACTGAAATACAACAATAGTTCATTATTCCCATTGTATTCAACGGCATTTGTGTGAGATGTATTTCCTCAAACAGACTTTATGTATGTTTCTAAGTCAAACTAATTGTTCTATATACAGTAAGTGTGAAAATAAAAATCATAAAACAGACATATATTTATTATCAAAAACTCACCCACGTACACACACATATGAGCTTACACAACTGAGTGGGCTGCACAAATTAGGCATTGTCTGTGCCAAATTAGGAGTAATAATTCTACAGCCACCATTCACACTCAGGGCTTATTTACACCACAATCTCTGCATTCACTGTGTCTCAGCATGCACATTTGTCAGCATTTTTAGCACATTTGCAGTGCGTTTTGAGTGCATTTACAATGCATTTTTTTTAGTAATGCTTTTAATTTTTCCATTTTTTTTTTGCATTGGCACACACTTATGCGCATTCAAGAGTGTTTGCAATGTGTTTGCACACATTCATGCTCATTTGAGGTGCCTTTACGTGTGTTTACAGTGTGTTCAGGTGAAGAAAAATAAGTGTACTATATTTTTTTTAAGAACACATGAAAGCAATTCAGTGGTGTAAACTAAACTCATTGAAATACATTTTTCTTGCATATTCATTGTACTGCATTTATGCTGCTTTTAAAAACACGTCTGACTGCATCTGGTGTAAATGAGCCCTTAAAGTGATTGTAAAGTCTTGTTTGTTTTTTCTGTTTTTTTTTTAGTTAAAAATAACAAACGTTATACTTACCTGCTCTGTGCAGTGGTTTTGCACAGAGCAGCCCAGATCCTCCTCTTCTCTGGTCCCCTTAAGCTATCATGGCCCCTGCCTTATGTTGGGTGCCCCACAGCAAGCAGCTTGCTATGGGGGCACCCAAGCCAAGTCACATCTATCTGTGTCCATTCACACACGGAGCCGTGTCCCTACCCCACCCACTTTCTCTTCTCATTGGATCACTGAGTTTGATTGACAGCAGCAGGAACCAATGGCACCATGCTGCTGTCTTAGCCAATGAGTAGAGGAATCCTGGGCAGATGAGACATGCCTGTAACATCACTGGATCTAGATGGGGCTCAGGTAAGTATTAGGGGGCTGAGGGGGGCTGCTGCACACAGAAGGTTTTTTTATCTTAATGTATAGAATACATAAGATAAAAGACGTTCTGCCTTTACAACCACTTTACCTCTAAACTGATAAAAGGAAGACTTTTTTTTTTATACATATAATCTTTATTTAAGACAAGATAACATGTCACATTGAACATTTCCGAAGTGCAGAGATATAAGGTCATAAAGACATGTACTGTATAGTATGCAAGAGTGCAATATATACAACAACATAACGTTAAAGCTAACCCTGTAGGGAGCTTGGTACAGTCCACAGGGCAGACATACTGATCAAATCATTTAGGGGTTCTGGCAGGTAGGCCCGAAAACCAATCTAGGCCTACAAAGAAATTTAGAGTGCTAGGTTGAGGTTGACAAACGAGTAGCCCCACTGGCTCGGATGCTGGGGGAGGGGGGCCTTGGAGCCTCCATCAAACCCCCCCCCCCAACAGGTCGCCACTACAAAGGCCACACCGAAGCATGTCTAAGTGCGGAAAAAGGAAATTGGTGCCATCCACATAAGAGGAGACCTTACTTACAGTAGCAGTACATTAGGCCAGTATGTCAGTCTAGTGCACTTAACCACTTAAGCCCCGGAAGATTTTACCCCCTTCCTGACCAGGCCCTATTTTGCGATTCAGCACTGCGTGACTTTAACGGACAATTGCACGGTCATGCGACGCTGTACCCAAATGAAATTGACGTCCTATTTTTCCCACAAATAGAGCTTTCTTTTGGTGGCATTTGATCACCTGTGCAATTTTTACTTTTTGCGCTATAAGCAAAAAAAGAGCGACAATTTTGAAAAAATAATATTTTTCACATTTTTTTTTATATGAAATCCCCCCCCCAAAAAAATGTAAAAATCAAAATGTTTTAACATTTCAGGCCAATTTGTTTTCTGCTACATATGTTTGGTAAAAAAAATCACAATAAGCGCATTTTGATTGGTTTGCGCAAAAGTTATTGCGTTTACTAACTAAGGGAAAGATTTATGTCATTTTTAGTGTTTTTTTTTTAACGAGTAATGGCGGTGATCTGCGATTTTTTTTGCGGGACTGCGACATTGCAGCGGACAGATCGGACCCTTGACTGAGATTTTTGACACTTTTGGGGTTACCAGTGACATTACTACAGTAATCAGTGCTATAAATATGCACTGTTACTGTAAAAATGACACTGGCAGGGAAGGGGTTAACTTTATTGGTGATGCAGGGGTTAAGTGTGTCCGTAGAGGTGTGCTTCTAACTGTAAAGGGGTGTGGCTAGTGATGTAAGCACAGAGACATACGATCCTACATAGCAGGATCGTATGATCTCTGTTCTTACTTCAGGGAGAATGACAGGCGGCTTTGTTTACATCAGCCGCCTGGCTTTCTCCCTCTCCACGTGGAGATCGCGAGTGGCCGGCGGACATCGTGTCCGCCGGTCACACACGCGGACTTCTTAGGGAACGAGCGGGGGCGGGAGTGCGCCTCCGGCGGGGCGCGCGCTCGCCCCCTAGAGGCTCACAGGCTAGTGACGTAGTCCTACGTCACTTTGCCTGTACGAGGCTGACCGCCGCAGTAAATAGTCGTGCAGTGGTCGGCAAGTGGTTAAAATATCATAGAAAACCAAATGTCAAAAAGAAGAAAAAGCATTATTAACAACAAAAAAAAAAAGGAAGAAGAAGAGCAGGCACGTACCTGGGTTCTCATTAGAAGTGCAACTGTTCACACCAATGACTGATGCTGCATGGTAAGGGAATTTAAAGCGGAGGTGGCCGTTCTGAAAAATGCTCTGTCTTACTGCTGCTGGGGTTGAGTGTTCTGTCTAAGGGAGGGTTTTGCCAGCTCTAACAATGCTAAGTCTAGATTAGAAGAAACTTACGGCCGAAGGCTTTTAAAGCATTGCTTATGGACAGTTTTGGGTACGTTAGTATGTTGCTGTTTCACAGGCATGCATAATTTTAAAGCTTGACATGTTTGATATCTATTTACTCAACACAACCTGATTCATTATATTTTATTTAAAAAAAATGATTATATATTGTTAGGCTTAGTTGATTTTTTACTAAGAATATGGGTTTGGTAAACATGTGCTAATATCGCATGACAATAAAAAACTGTAATTACCAATTCGGGGTTTTAACTAATCGTCAGACCTAAAATGTGCATTTTAATGTGTGCAAAAATGTCACTGGCAACAAAAAGGATAAGCTTATAACATACAGTAAATGTGGAAAAAAGCTAAACCTTAGATAACCTAGATGACCTATAGGTAAACTGAATTCCACACACGCTGTATTTCTACAGGGATAATTGTAATAGCAACAAAACACAAGCAGAGACCAAGCTGATACTGAAACGTCTATATGACTTGGCTTTCCCAAGGACATCTGTGAGCCATTCTGCCTTTGTGGGTTATTTATGTATTGGTGAGTTTGATTAGAGAATAAAGTAATTGTCATGTGTGAGGCTTAACTACGGCTTAGAGCAAGAAGATAATGTTGTATTTGCATGCATTGTCTCCAGTCCATTCCACAATAACATTCTGTCTACACAGATGTTTCTGCTTCCTGCTCGAATTCCGCACTCTCCGCAAAGATTCTCAAACACCGTGGGTCTTGTGCTTGAGAGGAGGAGGTTAGAAACCGAAACAGATGGCCTACGGTAAGACATAATTTGCTCTGTAGTAAAAAAAATATTTAAAAAACCCAAATCGATCGATAACCTCCATTTAGCACCAGCTCAACCAACTGGCATAATCATTGCCTACATCCTTAGGCTGAAGGAAAGTCCTCCTATTGTGCTTCAACACACAAGCACCTAGCACACTGCATACCCTGTTCTCACGGTTTAAAGTTTCTATGCCTTTCCTTGAATAAGCATGCTCCCAGTTTGTGTGAGAGCTTTAGGGAGCCATTGGGTAAAAGTGGGACAAAGTCTGTACAAGCAGTTTTCTGATTGGAGCTGCTCTTAGGACTTGTGTGATGTGGCTGACGGGTGATCCCTCCATCCATGTTGTTAAGCATGAACAGAGGAATCTGTTGGTTTTCTCTCATTCAACCTGCAGGACTGAACGACAGACATCTTGTTGTGTATAGAGAGCCTTACACTTACACATTACTTAGTATACATGCACTTAACATCAGAAAATATAATTGATGCTTAGTTTGTGAGGATAATGAGGTGTGAGGAACCCCTTAAACTGAGTGGGGAATGGGAATATCATATTCAAAATTCATAATTACCAATCAAGTTTGAAGATTGAATAGCTCAGCTTTTGACACAAGCAGGTTATAATAAATTCCTTTAAACTTTCTTAGGAGAAAAGTGTAAATCCTAGCAGGATCATAAATTCCATTGAGACAGCTAGGCAGGGCAGTGGTTTGTCGAAGTGTGGTTAAGCAGGTCTGTAAACCTATTTGTTGTAAACTCTGGATGGCTATCATAACCCTGAAAACCAGATTACCATTTTAATGGCTTTTGCAAATCATTTTATTTTTTTGGGCCTGAGTATTTACATCCATTAATCTGACATCTGCCAAGCCAACAGCCTAATCACAGAGGCTTATTGACATGCCATAAAAGGTCTGAATCCCCTGACTTAAAAAAGCCCTATCTTAAAGAGGGGTATATGCTAATGCCAGGAGCCTAGCTAATAAAATGGATGAATTGGAAATGTTAGTACATGAGGATGACATAGACCTTGTGGGAATAACAGAGACTTGGTTCGACCCCTCGCATGACTGGCTGGCCAATATCCAAGGGTATTTGGTGTACCAGAAGGACAGGGTAGGAAAAAGAGGGGGAGGGGTATGTCTCTATGTCAAGAACAATATAAAGGTGATAGAAAGGAGTGACATTACGGATGGGATGAGCATGGATTTAGAATCTGTGTGGGTTGAACTCCATAGGGAAGGAGAAAAGGGAAAAGTAGTTGTGGGGGTTTGCTATAGGCCACCTAACCAAGGGGAGGAGGTAGAGCTGGAATTTTTAGCAATAATGGGTAAAGTGGCAAGATTGGGATCAGTCATCATATTGGGGGACTTCAATTATCCCGACATTGACTGGGATGAGGGGATTACACACTCACAGAAAGCCCGTCTATTCACGGAATCCTTACAGGACAACTACATGTTACAGTTGGTGGATTACCCTACCAGAGAAAATGCAGTCCTGACCTCAGTATCTGAGGAAAGGGATTTAGGAGTAATTATTTCAGAAGACTTAAAGGTGGGAGGACAATGTAATAGAGCAGCACGAAATGCCAGCAGAATGCTTGGATGTATAGGGAGAGGTATAAGCAGTAGAGAGAGAGAAGTGCTTATGCCGCTGTACAGAACACTGGTGAGACCTCACTTGGAGTATTGTGCTCAGTACTGGAGGCCATATCTCCAGAAGGATATAGATACTCTAGAGAGAGTTCAGAGAAGAGCTACTAAGCTAGTCCATGCATTGCAGGAAAAAACTTACCAGGAAAGGTTAAAGGACCTTAACATGTATAGCTTGGAAGAAAGAAGAGACAGAGGGGATATGATAGAAACTTTTAAATACATAAAGGGAATCAACTCGGTAAAGGAGGAGAGCATATTTAAAAGAAGAAAAACTACCACAAGAGGACACAGTTTTAAATTAGAGGGGCAAAGGTTTAAAAGTAATATGAGGAAGTATTACTTTACTGAGAGAGTAGTGGATGCATGGAATAACCTTCCTGCAGAAGTGGTAGCTGCAAATACAGTGAAGGAGTTTAAGCATGCATGGGATAGGCATAAGGCTATCCTTCATATAAGATAGGGCCAGGGACTATTCATAGGATTCAGATATATTGGGCAGACTAGATGGGCCAAATGGTTCTTATCTGCCGACACATTCTATGTTTCTATGTTTCTATGTTAACGCAGTCCTGGATCTATTGATCCCTAATGACCCAGACATATTCTCGGAGGTAGGAGTCCAGGACAACCTGGGCTCTAGCGATCACAGGATCATCAAATTTAGTATAAATAACAATATAACAAGGCAAGTGGGGAACATAAGAACCCTAAACTTCAGAAGGGCAAACTTTCCAAAATTGTACTCATTGATGGAAAGGGTAAACTGGGACCAAACCCTGGGATCACTGACCACAGAGGAAAAATGGGAATGCTTTAGGAACATATTAAGCAAATGCATCTTGCAGTGCATTCCTATGGGAAATACATTTAGAAGAGACAAAGCCAAACCTGGCTGGCTAAACCGTAGCATTAAAAAACTTATTAGGGGAAAAAAATTGGCCTTCAAGAAATATAAATCAGAGGGCACAGTATCGGCTTTCGAGCAATACAAGGAGGCAAATAAGAAAAGTAAACAAGAAATCAAGATGGCTAAAATCAACTTTGAGAGACAAATAGCGGAGGATAGTAAAAAAAAACCCAAAGAAATTCTTTAAATATATCAACAGCAAAAAAACTAAGGCAGAGCATATTGCACACATAATTAACGATGATGGGGGGATGGTCACAGAGGACACTGAAAAAGCAACCGTGCTGAATGCTTTTTTCTCGTCAGTCTTTACACAGGAAAAGGAGGGGTACACTGACCATGACGGTATGGTTAGTAGTAATACACAGGACTTGCCACTATGGCTAACAGAGAATGAAATCAGGGAAAGGCTGGATAAACTTAACACAAACAAATCACCAGGCCCGGATGGTGTACATCCGAGAGTACTCAAGGAACTCAGTAAGGTTATATCTAGACCACTGCTCCTGATCTTTGCTGACAGTATTAGGACAGGAGATGTACCAGGGGATTGGAGGAAGGCTAACGTGATTCCGATATTCAAAAAGGGCCAGAGGCATATCCCGGGAGATTATAGGCCTGTCAGTTTGACATCAATAATATGTAAACTTCTGGAGGGGATGATAAGGGACTATATCGTAGAGTATGCTAAAGACAACAACATCATCAGCAGTAATCAGCACGGGTTTACAAATGGGCTTTTTTGTCAAACCAATCTCTTAGCATTCTACAAGGAGGTGAGCTGTGAGCTAGATAGGGGCAGACCAGTGGATGTGGTGTACCTGGATTTCGCTAAGGCGTTTGATACAGTTCCCCACAAGCGCTTAATTTATAAAATAAGGTCTGCAGGTATCAACAGCAGGGTTTGCTCTTGGATACGTAACTGGCTAAAAGGCCGTGTCCAAAGGGTGGTAATAAACAGCGCATACTCAGGCTGGTCTGAGGTAGTAAGCGGGGTGCCCCAGGGCTCAGTCCTGGGACCAACCTTGTTCAATTTATTCATAAACAGCATTGAGGACTGGATCAGTCGTTCGTTATCAGTTTTTGCAGATGACACAAAATTGGCCAGGGCAATAACTGCACAGCATGAAGCAGATATCCTACAGAATGACCTGGACAAAATAACGGAATGGGCAACGACATGGCAAATGAGGTTTAATGTGGAGAAGTGTAAGGTTTTGCACTTGGGGACTAAAAACATAAAAACACAATACACGTTAGGAGTGGAACCCTTAGAGGAATCAAAAATGGAGAAAGATCTGGGAGTCTTGGTTGATGATCGATTAGGCAACAGCATGCAATGTCAAGCGGCAGCTGCCAAAGCCAGCAGATTATTAGCATTCATAAAGAAAGGGATGTATTCCAGAGATAAGACTATAATCCTTCCACTTTATAAAACTCTGGTAGTATTCTGGAGTATTCTGTCCAGTTCTGGTCGCCAGTCCTCAGGAGGGATGTGTTGGAGCTGGAGAGAGTCCAGAGAAGGGCAACTAAACTGATTAGGGGGTTGGAGGACCTTAACTATGAAGAGCGGCTGCAATCGCTCGATTTATTCTCCCTGGAGAAGAGACATTTGAGGGGGGACATGATAGCAATTTATAAATATCTTAATGGGGATCTCAGCTTAGAAAAGCTGTTCATTCGAAGGAATTGCATGAGGACTCGAGGACATACAATGCGATTAGAGGAGAAGCGTTTTAACCTCAGGCAACGAGGAGGGTTCTTTACTGTTAGGGCTACAAGATTGTGGAATTGTCTACCACAAGAGGTGGTTTCTGCGGGTAGTATGGTGGCTTTCAAAAGACTCTTAGACTTACATCTCAAGGATCAGGACATTAAGGGCTATGTGAGATGATTACAGCCACACACACCTACACAGGTTGAACTGGATGGACTGTTGTCTTTATTCAACCTCACCTACTATGTAACTATGTAAAAAAGAGGAACTCCAGCTGACCTCCCCATTTATTTATTTATTTGCCCCACTTTCCTGATGATAGTGTAGCAATATTTCCAGGCATAGGGCCTGACGTGGGTCTGCCATGGTCACCAATAACACCAACAGCACATTTATAACTGATTTCCCAAGTGTGAGATCTGAGTAAAAGAACAGTCCGGCATCTTTGGTTTGTTTTGTTTATTTGATAAAGGGATAGGAGAAGGGAATGATTGGTATACTCCTCTGGCTCAACTAGGTACAAATTGGGACACTTGAGAAAAATTGCCTTTCAGCGTTGACTTGACGCTGGCTGGATGCCGACCAACACTTGCTGGCGCTTTAAATCACTGACTTGCTTGTACTGTACTGAAGACTGACTTCTGACACTCTGGTTAGCTCAAAAGTCCTTGACACTGCTCCATAACCCCTGTATTTAACGTCAAAATAGCGGTGTATAACTGTGGCGGGTGGTCCGGAAGTGGTTAAAAATATGATATTTTAAAATCTTTAATCCTTATCTCTAATGCACTAAACCAGAGTATAAATATTTCCTCTCTATTTGAAGAGCACTACTATATTATCAACCTCTGTGAAAACCCTGTCTGGTGTGGCAGTAGGTATTACAGTCTTTTCTTAGAAGTCACAATTGTTATAGCAGAGAACATGATCCATGTGTGTTTCCTTTGGTGGCAGTTATTTTGTGTGTGTATATAGCTATAAGTGCGAAGTGAATTGGCTCCAGTGACCATCATTCTCAATTTGCTGACTCTTAGACTGTCCTGTGGGCTGGAAAATCTTTGTTCAGGGTAAGGCTGAGAGTGCCATTATCACATACTGGTAACTTTAGGTTAAAGACATTGCTGTTTTCTCATATTGGTGGCAGTGGCTTCCTTCTAAACTTACATTGACCTTATTGACCTTGCATTATCACATGGCAAGTGTACTTTACTTTATGATAAGCATCTTTCTGGTACAACAGCTGTTGGCTGTTAATAATGGCTACAGATCTTGCAAAGGTCAGAAGGCTGTACACAGAAGTTACTGGATGGATGGGTGATTGCTACATTGAAGCACAAAGATTACACATCTAGCTCTCCCTCCCAGAGAGGCCACTGAATATAACTAGGATCTCCCTTACTAGTTCAGACTGACCCAGGAACAGTTCCCAGTCTAAGTGTTAAGTAGTGGTTGCCAACTTATGAGTTCAAACTTTACTTTATGCCACAAATTTGGCCTCAGACACCACCAAAGGGCCACAAATATTATCCAATATATTGGCACTTTTCCACTGCAAGTACCGGCTCGACTCTACTCGGCCCTGCTTGGCCCGGTTTGCTTTTCCACTGCTGGTACCGCATGGTACGGTGTTGGAACGGTACGGTACGGTACGGTATGGTTTGCTTTTCCACTAAAATAGTAACTAAAGTTAAGTGGGTGGGATAACAACGATTCTCTGACCAATCAGTGGCTAGTAGTGACTGCATGCAAAGGATTGTGGGATATGGTACCGGGTATGGTACCTCTTGGAACCACAATAGAGGTGGTACTGTTTTTGAGAGCCGTACCATTCGGTTCCATGCAGTGGAAAAGCGCCGCCGTACCATACCATACCGAACCGTTCCTACACCATACCATGCGGTACCAGCAGTGGAAAAGCACAAAAGTGAGCCGAACCGTTCGGTTCCATGCAGTGGAAAAGCGCCATATGTAATGTTTGAGAGGACTGTCAGAAACTGCAGACCTAATAGAGAAATTGAGGGTCAGAGTGTAGACATGCTACAGTTTTGGCTGGGGATGTGCTGCAGAAGACAATACCAAACTGGGAACATATTACATGAGGATAGTAGAGATCAATGGTATTACCCTAATCAATGTTCCCACTACAGACTGCTGAGATCCGAGGGCCAAACATCAAATATCAAAGGACCAACCTGGGCTTCAGGTTGGGCGCAAGGAGTCTAGAGGATGTCTTTTTAGTTGGTTGATTGCAAAAATATGAATAAGGGAGGGATACGGGATGAGGCCTGGTTGACACGCGGTGCGGGAACCGCAGCGATTCCTGTGCTTTTCCGGTTCAGAATTGCAGGCAGTTTACACTGTGCCCTGCGAACCGGTGCAGGTGCCAATATAAAGTAAACGATACGCCCAAATGAGTTTGCAGAATGCAGTGCAAACTGTGAAATCAGATGGATCGGATCACATGGGTCTGAAGACACCCATGCAGTCTGATTCCAGTGTGGACAAAAAAGGGTCCTGCATGTTTAGGACGGATCCAGTGCGAATTGAGCCATACATAACGTACATAACGTATGGCTCTATTCGCACCACACTGAATTGGCATGTTTGCACAGGATTCCGATGCAATTCCTGTACAAATGACATGCGATGCGGCAGACCACATAAGTGTAAACCCAGCCTTAAGGATACTCTAAAACAAAGACATTAACAGAACAACTTCAGACAGAATCCTCTTATAGCAGCATTTACTGGGAGTAAGGGAATGACCAGCTAAGCTGAGGCTAAATGCAACCAGTCCCAGTCTTTACAGCAATCTCTGGCATTTCTTACCCCAAGCATATGCACATTAAGAGTCTTTAGCAGTGATCCTGCTCACAATGCTCAGGGATAACTGTTCCTACCAGATTCTATGCAACGTTCCCCCATGATGCAAGGATCTCCCTTAAGTCAGCCTCCACAGGTGATGTCCTCCAGGAAGTATCATTTAATCCAGATTTCCTCGGGCCCTTAGACAAGCACAGGCTGAGGCTCAACATCAGCTCCCAGGTACACGGGCTTCGTCCCAGGAGCAGCAGCTCCAGGAGAAGAATGCTCTGAACAGACCTCCCAAACATTTATAATCACCCCAGCCATCTTCTGTACGCCCCTTTCCAGGGATTGGCTGAGGTCTGATAAATAGTTATAACTCAGTGGTTGACCCTCTTACTCTATTTTCTGGAAGCTTTTTCCAAAATCAGGCTGGAGTAATCAACCACCAGATTTAGGGAAGACCAGACCGACAAAACAGATTGCTTCTCCACTGACTACAGCAGAGATAGATAAATATATATTTGAGATAAATAGATATTATTATATATGAAGACTAAAACAATATTCTGCAAAAAACAACTTCTTTTTATTTTATTCCAAAAGGTATTACGTCGGCAACTCCACAGAGGTTTTATTTGAGAGGTGGTTTTACTGTGAAGACCTTGGAAAGCAGCTTGCTCCAGTTATTGATGAGTAAGTTCGCCACCTACTGTCCAATTCAAGCATTGCAAGGCAAATGTGTGTCTACTTTTTCAAACTTTGTGACATTAATATTAGTGTGTCAACCAATAATCAATTCCACAGTAGCACAATTGCGATACTGTTGCGCTTCTGTGGAAATGATTATTGGTTATCACACCAATATTAATGTCACAAAGTTTGGATTATTTAATATTTAAGTAGCAGCACTGAGATTTATGAAACTATAAGCGACTTTAGGAACCTCAAGCGCAGTGAAATACGCAATTTTTTAATTTTATTTGAACACTGCGTACATTTTTGCTGTGTGATTTTTAAGTCCTTAGTTCTTCCTAAATTTATATGTACAAGTACCCTCATCTTTACAGAAATTTTAGATAACCCCTTTGTATATTATTTTTCACATCAGCTGTCATGAAATTCTAGGCTAGGGACATAGCTTGGGTTTTCCCCTCTCCTTTTACATTTTAATCTATTTTAGTTATAGAGAAAAAAAAAACACATAACTTCTCAACAGGAGTGAGGCATCAACTTACAGGCAGTTGGGTAACCCTCTTCTTTTTAAGCTGGACTCCTGTACTGAAATTTCTTACTCTTCTTGTAGTGTGCCATAAAGCTGCAGTACATCAGATATAGCCTGCCTTTTTCCTGGTTTACTGGACATCCAGCATCATCTAGCCCTTTCTCGTTTTCTTTCCTATGATTACAGTTCTTTTAATGCTGGAGGCTCAGCATCACATGTGGGCATTATACACCCACCGGCCACTTGATTAGGTACACTTGTTCAATTGCCTGGTGAGACAAATTGCTAATCAGCCAATCAGATGGAACCAACTCAATGTATTTAGGCATCTAGACGTGGTGAAGATGACTTGCTGAATTTCAAACCAAGAATCAGAATGGAGAAAGAAAGATGATTTAAATGTCTTTGAATGTAGCATGATTGTAAAGTTATGCCCCGTACACACGTGCAGATTATCTGAAGACTTTTTCCTTCAGATTTACCTTTTCTATGTAGTGCAAGGGCATGCCGGATTGCATACAAATTTGAAAGTGTTTAGGTTTGACCTCATATTATATGGTTTTGGTAAGTCTGCAGACAAAAGTCTTCAGATAATCTGCACGTGTGTACGGGGCATAATAAAATGCAGACACTGGTTCACCTTCAGCCATTGATCACTGCCACATCCCTAATCAAATATAGGAAAAGGAAATATGAAAGGGTGTTCCTCATCTGTATCAATCCCCAAATTAGCCCCTAAAGGGGAAGCATACAGTGATAGAACCACCAAACATAGGACTTTAAAGGCAGTGATCTCTATGGCAAAAAATAGATAAATATAGACAAAGCAGTTAAAAAGGTATAGTTTTATTATCAAAATGATCAATCATTTAAAATCATGGATGCAAAGTGGAATCAAAAACGTAGACAATATGCAAACTTAATACATAAAAAAATCTGAGCCAAGAGATACAGTAATGGGGTCACCAAGGTCCGACATGTTTCGCCGACATGGTGGGCTTCTTCGGGGACCAGTAATGAGGGTGACCTCTTTAATGGTTCTAAACATAAATAACAAAAAATGAATACATGATACAATATTGCAGTACAATATCACAAGTCTGCAGAGAGGTGCAGAAGTGTAATGTTTTATACATGAGTTAGAATAAAACATTATACACTCACCAATAATTCAGAATTAAGGCATATAACCATTGACAACGACAGGAGTAAAATGTTTGAATGTAGCATGGTTGTTGGTGCCAGATGGGCTGGTCTTTAGAGTTTACAGAGAATGGTCCAAAGAAGAGAAAATATCCAGCGAGCTGCAGTTGTGTGGAGGAAAATGCCCTGTTGATGTCAGAGGAGAATAGGCAGACTGGTTCAAAATAATAGAAAAGCAACATTAATTCAAATAACCGCTCGTTACAACCAAGGTATGCAGAATACCATTTCTGAATGCGCAACACATTAAATCTTAAAGCAGCAGAAGACCACACCAGGCTACAATTCACATAGGCTCACCAAAATTGGGCAATAGAAGATTGGAAAAATGTTGCCTTGTCTGCATCTCGATTTCAGCTGCAACAATTAAATGGTAGGGTCAGAATGTGGCATAAACAACATGAAAGCATGGATCCATCCTGCCTTGTTTCAACGGTTCAGGCTGGTGGTGTAATGGTGTGGGGGATATTTTCTTGCCGAACTTTGTGCCCCTTAGTACCAATTAAGCATTGTTTAAACTCCACAGTCACCAGATCTCAATCCAATAGCGAACCTTTGGGATGTGGTGGAATAGGAGATTGGCATCATGGATGTGCAACCGACAAATCTGCAGCAACTGCGTGATGCTATCATGTCAATATGGACCAAAATATCTGAGGAATGTTCCAACACCTTGTTGAATCTATGCCACAAAGAATGAAGGCAGTTCTGAAGGCAAAAGGGAATCCAACCCGGTACTAACGAGGTGTACTGAATAAAGTGGCCGGTGGGTGTATATGGTAGTTTGCATGTAAATGCACTCTAAGAAAACCTACTCCTCCGGACTGACATCCACCCATAAAGACATTTATACAAAGAAGATGGAATAGCCCCTTTATACTGTATGGCTCGCTGGAGTTCAGCTTTAAAGGTTGCCCATAGATATTAGGGGAAGTCATATGTGGGGGGGGCATAATCCAACAACTAGGTTGTTAAACCCATGTCGGGGCCTATTGCACAATGTTTCTAGAGGTGGAGAATCCAAAACCTGGGTTCCTCTGCTCTGACTCTACATTACTTGGTCCAATGTTAGAAAACACACCTTCATTTATTTACAAGGGGCCCTCCTGATTGCAGTGGTTGAAGGTCTCAACCATTGGGGTTTACGCCCAGACAAAAAAAACAAGGTTGTGGGTTGAAGGCACCTGGTCTCCCCAAGGAACCCACTACTGCCAAGTCAGCTGACCTGCCTTGTAGCCCACCACCCAGTTCCCAAATGAGCCAGTCTACGAGGCCCTAACTCTCCCACAAGGGGTCAGGCCAGAGCTCCAAACCACTCAACTCCCCCTACTCTATCCTTTGACCCCCAATCTATACCCAGACCCCACTACAGCTGCACACCCAATCCTTCCTACCTAGGTGAAGACCCTGCCAAGCTTACAAGTACAGACCTGCCAACCCAGCTAATGTATATCCGTGTAAAAGGGAACTTTGCATCACTTTGGTCTGTTAAATTTACCATTGTATGCATTTTGTCATATTTGTTTGATAAGTGCAAAAATGCTTTTTAATTGCCAGATATTTAGTGATCTTGTAACTTGTGTTTGTACTCTGCCTCTGCTGACTGTTATTAGTTAGCATTGCTCTTGGTTCTCTCTATAAACTACAGAACCCCCCCCCCCCCCATTTGTTATGGAAAAGTGAAACCGGGAGCAGTGTTCTACAGTCCTAAAACACTCCCTGTTCTAAGGTGACAACACCACTATAATAAAAACAGTACATTGAGTGTTGTGGTCACCCTATTACAGTAAGGGTGTTAATAGCAGAATCAGAAGGTGAAAATACAATTTAAAAAATGAAACTTGTGTGGATTTGTCTTTTCACCCAGATAACCTAAAATTAAAGGTATCAGTCAGCACCCATTCCTCTTTTCTTTGTTCACATAAGCATGCATGCCAAGGCTATATTAGCATGCATGTTTATTTGAAACCCTGTGAAAAAGAAAGATTTTAGGATTTCACAAGCTGCTACCATTAAAAAAATAAACAAGAAAAAACTAATAAACCTTTTAAACATTTCTTTTCAGATTTTTCAACTCAAAACAGTACAAAACTGGAAAGCCAGATCCAGGTAACATAAAAACTGTCAGTACAAGGAATGATTATTGGTTCGGATTTTGCTGGTTCATTAGGCTGGGCACAGACTGTAGAATTTTTCATCCAACCCAAAGAATATTGAACAAACTTGTACAACAGTTAATACAATGGGCTGAATTGTTTTAAAGGCAAGTAGACTGTGCACTTTGCAAGTACAGTTGAACTAATTTCCCCAGAGCTTAGTAAATGGGGTGAAGCTCTGCTAAAGATCCAATAATTTACAAGAATTTTTATTTTATTTATTTTTTTAATTTTCCTTATCCTGATTGCATATTATTTACAAAGTGAAGCTTTACCACATTCCATTTACTAGGGGAAATGAGTGCAACTGCACTTGCAAAATACACAGTCTATTACCCTTCAGTAAATCAACCCCTATGCATGTAAAAGAGATCACTGAAAAAAACAACAAAGAAACAAAACCCTGCAATGCAATAATATAATAAAATATTTACCTTAGAACGAAGCCCCCACAGCAGCGCCCCGTCACCGCTGAAGGGGCTGACATGTTCACCAAATGCTTCTTCTGGGTTTGTGGGCTCCCGCGCTGGGAGTGGCCAGAGCCGTGATTACATCACTCCCGCGCATGCGTGCAGAAGCCCTCTGTTCTGGCAAGGAGCTCTGAAATTCCGGCAAGATTCACCGGACCATCAGAGCACATGCACCGCTAATGTCAGCAGCTGTATGCAGGATGAATATCTCCTAAACCGTGCAGGTTTAGAAGATATTCATTTTATCTACAGGTACACCCTATTATAGGCTTACCTGTGGGTAAAAATCACCAAGTGGGGTATACAACCGTTTTTGGCCTTACCCACTTCAATACAGGGCACTTTCACCCCCTTCCTTCCCAGGCCAATTTTCAGATTTCAGCACTGTCAGACTTTGACAATTGTGCGGTCAGGCAACACTGTACCCATATTACATTTTTTAACATTCTTTTCCCCCACAAATAGAGCTTTATTTTGGTGGTATTTGATCACCTCTGTGTTTTTTTTTTGCTCAACAAATTAAAGACCAACATTTTTGAAAAAAAAAAAAGGTTTTCTTTGTTTCTGTTATAAAATTTTGTAATCAAGTATGTTTTCTCATTCACTGATGGGCATTGATGAGGTGGCACTGATTGACATTGAGGAGGTGGCACTGATGGGCATTGATGAGGTGGCACTGATAAGGTGGCACTGATGAGGAGGCACTATTATGCAGTACTAATGGGTACTGATAGGTGGCACTGATGGGTAGCACTGATGAGGAGGCATTGACAGGCATTACTGATGGGCACTGATTTGCGTCTGTGATGGGCACTGTTTGGCATCTGTGATGGGCACTGATTAGTATCTGTTGTGGGCACCTGATGGGGGCTGCTCTAATAGTCAATTTTGTTTGAAACCTGTTAAAATTTGTTTTGGTTATTCGTTATGTAACGAATTCCAAATTTTTAGAACGATTAGCATTCAGATTGGTTGAAAATGATCGACCGATTCAAACTCTGTGTGAAGAATAGCTGGTTGTTAAGCAGCGGGCCGGGAAGCTAGCCACCGCATCCCTAACAAACGATGAGTCATCAGCTGTCAGCGGGCTACCCCATTGACAGCTGAAATGTAAACAAAACAATGCTGGGGCTCCCTAATCCATACCAGGCCCTTCAAGTTTGGTATGGATTTTAGGGGAACACCATGCCAAAATGTAAACAAAAAGCGTGAAATCCCCTCTTAAAGTGAAACCATAAAAATGAAAAATTCCTTTAAATATAGTGCCTGGGGGTTCCCCTTAGTGTGCCTGCAAAATGGCACATCTGTAGCATGTATAGAACATGCTGCAACAAAAATGTCTAAAGAAAAAAAAAATTGTCAAATCACATTTAAATTGACCCGTGGTTGCAATTTTCGACAGTCGGGTATTTAAAAAAAAAAAAAAAAAAAAGCACTCTTAGGGTCTCCCCCAAAATACATACCTGATCCTTATCTGAGCACATAGCCTTGCAGATCAGGAAAGGGGAGGGGGGGGGTTGGCGAGTGAGCGGACCCTGTGTATGTACAGTATATTCTACAAACTCAGCTAAATCCATGTCTGTGTAAATTTTCCATCACGTGTTAATAGCCCATTTACCATCATGCTTGCTGAGCTTCTCCTTGATGGGCATCTAGGAATGCTCCTCAGGCTTCTATAAATGGTCACAGTTGGGCAGAGTTAGACACACCCAACCCCCCTTCCCCCAGATTTTTTTCAGGGCTTTGGAGTTGTGGTACTAAACATGGCAGTGGCAAGTTTTATTTATATTCCTATGTAGAACCCACTAAATGGCAAGCCATATAGTTCTTTGTCTTGTGGCCTCTCCAGAGGCCTGAAAGTTCAGGCCAATTACAACAGTAGACCACATACCACTGCCAACCTGCAATTAGATGATACTTTCCGGCCAGGATCCTAAAAAATGGTAATTTAATTTGTTTTATTTAAAGAAGTTTGTTAACAATCGGCTATTCATTTCTGCATTATAGGCCTACTTTTAAAATGTATGCGGACAGCCATTAAAATTAATGCTGCTTGTTCTACATTCTTTTACTAAATAGGAACCGTTGATCAAACCCAAATCTCCCGAGTCTCACGGTTTGTAAATGTCACTTTCCAGAAATCATTTGAGTAATTTGTTATCTTAGAACTCATTTGCATCAGAGAATATCCCCAAATGTCTTCTGGAAATGATGAAACTTCAATTATTGTGTCCCCTTATGAATTCTGAACACGGAACAAGTTTGGGAAAAGCATTGCGAGACTCCAGCACCGCGCTGAAATACAGATCAGGCTGTGTAGAATGCATTCGCTTCAGACTCAATGCACTGACAGGGGCATTTATTTTTCTTTTACGATATAAGATTTTATTAGGTCAGTAAATCACAAAAATACTTATTGGGTAGAATAAGCAATAGGCCTGAGATGTAACTACTGTATTATTTTATTTCTGGTGAAATAATGGGCACTCTGATACTAAAGCTCATCTCTGCTATCTGAGGAGGAATCCTACGTCAGTCAGTGACTCTGGCCATACGTTAAAGAGGAACTCCAGCCTAAAATAAACATTTTCTAGAGCTGCCAGTGGCAACCTGTTTAGATTTGTAATTATAAATTATGAACAATGTAATCTCTGAAGACTCGGAGGGCCATGTCAAACCCAAATTATACAGAGGTCTATAGTGGGAAAAATATTTCTGCAAGGGACCACATTAGATCTACTTAAGACCTCACCAACCTAATCACAAAACCTAATAACATGCCAGAACATAAACATAATATTACTGCAATTTAAAAAAAATTCTATACATGATAAAGGTGCCTGAAAACATTTTTAGAGTGTTCAGCAGCAAAATAATATGGAAGCATCTATGAGCTATTGCTGAGCCTGGGGCTGAACTCCTATACAATACTTAGAAATATAATGTTTTTAAGTGGATCGATACAATGCTAACCTAATAAACCACCTGCATTAATAATAAAACATTATTTACAAAAAAAAATAAATAATCAAATAACATTAAATTATATCTAAAGGCAAAACGTTTTATTGCTGTTCTGGTGACAACCCAATAATTAGAATTTCCCTTTACAAATATAACTGTAACAATGATTAAAATGATAAATAGGATGAATCTATTTAATGTAAATATAGACAACAATATATGGGGGTTCTAAACCATCACTACTCTGTCTAAAACTAAAATCAGAGTTTGGGCTTTTTTATGGCTTTAAATACGTTTTAAAGTGGACCCTCGCTCACAGTTAACATTGGCCACCATTCTAACCCTCCCTATTACACATTTGCAAAAATATTTTCAGCAAATTGCCAGCCTACTGGGATACACATCTCATGTCCCAGGAGGCTTCAGGACAGTGGATATCACACATGTGCATCAAGGGTGGGGCTGGGTGTTAGTGACTAAGAAGTGATGGCCGGCTCCCAAATCCAAGATGGCGGAGCAGGAATAAAAAGAGCTGTGAACACTTTGGGTTCTAGTTTATTCAATAGTGTAGAATCTTCACTGTGTAAAAAAAAAAAATGAATACATTAAATAAGCCTAAGCATAAGGCCACCATCATTCCTAGTAATACAGAGAATTGAAGATTAAAGAATGGGACTTTAAAGGGGACTTTATAAAATATCCATTATTATTAAAATGTCTTTTGTTTTTATCTATATTGATTTAAAAGAGTGATCATTAGATCCATAACGTGCATGACATTCTGGCCACAAATGACCCGTACAATATAACAAAACAATACATTTTATAATAGATAAAATATTTATTTCACTGTTTGCTATCCTCATCCACACTCAGTATATTACGCATATTGTCTATTGTACAGAGAGTATTTCTTTTAGTCTTGCATGCTGGTAGAGTTGGGAAGGGGGCGACAGCATATATACAACACATTTTGCGGGTTCAGAAGCCCAGCTTCTTCAGGTTCTGTGAAAAAAAAACATAAATCTACATTAACCACTTTCAGACCGGAGGATTTGGCTGCTCAATGACCAGGCCCTATTTTGTGATTCGGCACTGCGTGAATTTAATGGACAATTGCGCGGTCGTGCGACACTGTAACCAAACGAAATTGACGTCCTTTTTTTCCCACAAATAGAGCTTTCTTTTGGTGGTATTTGATCACCAATGCGATTTTTATTTTTTGCACTATCAACAAAAAAAGGGCAACAATTTTGAAAAAATAACAATATTTTCCAAATTCTTTTATATGAAATTCTCAAAAAAATGTAAAAATCAAAATTTTTTAACATTTTAGGCCAATTTGTTTTCTGCTACATATTTTTGGTAAAAAAAAAAATCGCAATAAGCATATTTTGATTGGTTTACTAACTACGGGAAAGATTTATGTCATTTTTATTGTTTTTTTTTTTTACTAGTAATGGCGGCGATCTGCGATTTTTTGCGGGACTGCGACACTACGGACAGATAGGACCCCTAACTGACATTTTTGACACTTTTGGGGGGGGGGACCAGTGACATTACTGCAGTAATCAGTGCTAAAAAAATATGCACAGTTACTGTAAAAATGACACGGGCAGGGAAGGGGTTAACAGTATGGGTGATCAAGGGCTTACATGTAACCCTAGGGGCGTGATTCCAACTGTGGGGGGGCGTGGCTTGTGAAGTCATCACAGAGACCTGTGAGCCTATATAGCAGGATCACATGACATCTGCGATCACTTCAAGAAGAAGAACGGACAGCTGTGTTACATCAGCCGCCCGTCCTTCTCTGTCAGCGGCGGGAGATTGCGAGTGGCCGGCGGCCATCGGAGCCGCCTGTCACACGCACTAGCTTCCCCGCTGACGAGTGGGGGGGGCGGAAGCACGCTTCCGGCGTCGCGCGATTGCCCCCTAGCTCCTCCCAGGCGAGCGCCGTACATGTACGGGACTTTGCCTGGGAGTGCCAGACTGCCGCCGTACATCTGCGGCGTGCGGTCGGCAAGTGGTTAAAGAGTAATTCCACTTTTTTTGAGAAAAAAAGCATTCCCCTCTGGGTGATCTCTGTACATTGCAAGGATTTTGACAAACTTTGTTGCAAATTCCTTCCTTTTGTTGTTCTAATAAAATCCCTGTGTGTTTGTCATTGTTTATGTGCTCAGTGAGCTTGATGAGAGTGGTTTCATAATTATTAACCAGCTGCTGCACCTGCAAAGCTTTAATCAGGAAAACTGCTGGGCCTGCATCCCTTAAGACGTGATTTCCCTTTGGGAGTATCTCACCAAAAATGAAATTTTTGTTGCAGGGGATGCCAAAAATCTGACTTGTATCTTAGTGCAGAATTCCACGTAAGTGGAGTTACACTTTAAGACATCTTATTACATTCCAGCTTCTTATCACTAAGGATGATCGAACTTTTGAAAAGTTCGATTCGGCCAGAACATCCGAACTTCCCGAAAGTTCGGCCCGGATTTCAGAACCCCATTGAAATCAATGGGACCCGAACTTCGGTAATCAAAAAACACCATTTTTAAGCCCTAAAACCCAATAAATGCCCCTAAAAAGTGCCTAGGGTTCTGGGTCATGCCCCATTAACTATTAATCACACAAAAAAAGTTCTTAAAAATTGTCATTTTTGATAAAAAAGCCAATTATTGAAAAAAAAAAAAAGAAAGATTTTTTGATTTTGACTTTGGATTTAGTATCTGGGGGTCTAAAAGGTGTACATGTGAAGTTTCAGCTCTGTAGCATGTCCAGAACCATGAAAAAAAGAAAAAGATAATTTTTCAGTAGAACAGGGATGTGGGACCCTCCTTTAACACCTATATGAGACTTCCGGTTCCGGCGCCGAATGTAGTAGTCGCCATCCACGCCGGCTCCCGCGATCGGACGATAAAACGGCTTAAATACCGGCTAACCCACTTCCCTCGGGCCCCCCACAGCTCCGTACACCCCCGGGCGATCCCCCGGTGCCATCCAATACCCGGCATGGATAAATTTCTGGAGAAAGGCGGCCCGCGCAATCCGCCGGGTCCGCCGCAAATCGAGGCCCCGGTCTCGGCCTTCACTGCGGATGAGGCGGACGTCTCCCGCATGGACACGGCTGCTTCTGCGGCTCCCACGGTGCCCACCCTGGGTGACCCCCAGTCGGATCGTATAGCGCAGACTGTGGTGACACTACTGTCCCCCACCATAACAGCGGCTGTGCAAACGGCAGTGGCGGCGGGCATGCAGGACTTTAAAAAGCAGCTCACCGAACATACACACAGGCTGCAAGAAGTGGAACAGCGTGTGGCAAGTGTGGAGGAGGAAATATACAGCTCTCATGGATTTGAGCAGGCACAGGAAAAGACAAACCAATTCTTGCTCCAAAAAGTGGACGATTTGGAAAACAGAGCGCGAAGGAGTAACCTCCGCTTTATTGGGATACCAGAGACTGTGCCACCCTCTGCGATCCCTGACCTGTGCTCCAAGAGGATTCCGGAGGCTCTGGGACTGAAAGGAATCTGCGTGGTCGAACGCGCCCACCGTATGGGGTTACACTCTTCAGAACGTTCCTCCCCGCGCCCGATCATAGCCAAGTACCTGAACTACGCAGATAAATCGGCGATCCTCCAGAAATTCAGGCAATCCAAATCTTTCCAGATTGACGGTATAAAAGTCCTGATTTTCGCGGACTACTCCGTTGAGGTGGCCAAGAGACGAAAGGCTTTCCAGGCAGTATGCTCACAACTGCACCAATCCCAGATCAAATTCACGTTGGCATACCCAGCTATCCTTAGGCTACGGGCACCTTCAGGTGAACAACTGTCATTCCAGGACCCCTCGGAGGCGGAAGGCTTTATAAGATCACTCCGTACGGATGGGTCTGACCCCATGCACAACAAGTCGTCCTCAGCCCAGCGCTCCCTGATCCCAAGGACCCCGCGAAAAGAATCTCCCAAACGGCAAAAATATTCTGAGGCAGTTAGCGGAGGGCGATTTCTTCCACATCGCTGACTCGCCATGGACCGCCACTAGTAATTATTACCTCCTCCTAGGAGACCCTGTGGACACGTAATGTATCTTCTCATCCACGTTGCTGTTGCATATTTCAGGTTGCCACTGGAAAGTTGCGGGCATTGGAGGTAGATACCTCTGACCCGTTTTTTTCTCTGCATTGTTTTGTTTAGTTTTTTTCTGTGCTATACACTTAGGTTATAATCCTATAAACTTTCCTGTTACGGCTGATGAGTTATAATACTGTTATATGCTGTCACTGTGGAGGACCCGGGCGCTCCCCTCGATTATTGAGAATAGGGGTTCAGGGTTCCTTACCCCCCTCTATTTATTTTCCCTCTTTTTCTTTAATATAGAGGTGATTTGGGTTGGTTTTGTTCACAGACCTGCTGACGTCCGTACCAAGGGACTTGTCGCCTTACACAGTTACAGCATTCGGAAAAAAGTGAAGTCCATGATGTATTTTTTTCCAGATGCCTTTCTGCATTTCTTTGTTCTCCCCCTGTTCTCTTTACCCATGTCTGTCCCCCCCATTTCCCCTTCAGCCTCCTCGGTTCCACGGTTGGAATCAGCTCCCCTGGGGTATCTGTGTTCAATGAGTGTTAGACGCATGTCCATAACATATTTGGTAGTATACGCACCCATTCCTGCCGTCTACATCTATAAGCGGATGTATTGTCATGCTTCATACCATCATCTAACAGACCCTCCATGAGGATTTTGTCATGGAATGTCAGGGGCTTACGGTCCCCAATTAAAAGGATGAAGGTATTGAGACATCTCAAGAGGCTCAAAGCAGACATAGCATTACTACAGGAGTCCCATTTGTCCTCAGAGGACTTTTTCCGGATGAAAAAGCTGTGGGTGGGCACGGTGGTGGGATCGGCGGCTCTGGGCAGGAAGGCCGGAGTCCTGATCCTGATTCACAAGCGTCTTTCCTGTAATATCATTTCCCTCTCCACCGACACTAGCGGTAGATTTGTCTCAGCGCATATGAAGATCAATGACAGCGAAATACTACTGACAAATGTTTATGCTCCCAACACCCCGGACCAGTCCTTTTATAAAGAACTGTCCTCTCACTTGCTTACCTACCCTCAGGTCCCACACGTCATAGGCGGTGATTTTAACTCCCTTATGGACCCCCTACTGGATAAGTCTCGGTCCAAACCTAGAACAAATAATTCTGATGTGTCCACCTCTAGTCCTCTAGCTCTGTTAGTAGAATCCCTCCACCTCACAGATGTGTGGCGACTACAACACCCTGCTGACAGGGAATATACCTTTTATTCGCACCCTCACAATGTGTTTACTAGGATAGACTATTTCTTTGTCTCGGCCAATGCCCTGAGGAGAATTGAGGACCCAGAGATCCATGAAATTGTAATTTCTGACCATGCCCCTGTATCCTTGATCTTAGACCCCCCCGGCAAGCAGGCGGATACTAGTTTGTGGAGATTCCCGGGGTATTTGAGCAACGATGCGGACTTTCAGACCTACCTAGCTGGGGCTTGGGCGGAGTACTCGGAGGCAAATGCCCTGCACACCTCTCAACCCAATTTGTTTTGGGAGGCGGGCAAGGCTTTTCTGCGTGGCAAAATTATATCATACGCCTCGGCATATCGGAAAAACGCATCCAAAAGCTACCTTCAGGCCAGTGAACGTCTCCGCCTGGCTCAACGACAGCTGTTGTCCGCGGACTCTCCCGCTAACCGACAAGAGTGGTCCCTAGCCAAGCAGGCCTTTGACACTTGGGCGGACAAGTTGGAAGGTATTAAAAGTGCACGCTTCTCTGCCACGCTACATAAATTTGGGAACAAGGCAGGTAAATTACTGGCGAGGTTGTGCGGGGCGCCCTACACTCCTACACACATTGCATCACTCCGAACCCCGTCGGGCAAAACTGTGTCTACCCCTTCTGACGTTAAACGGACAATGAGAGACTTCTATGCATCCCTGTACTCTCCAGACCCCTTCGACGTTGAACAGGCGCGTTTCTTCCTGGACAATGTCTCCCTACCTAACCTTTCTCCTACGCAACTAGATGCCTTGAATGCACCGGTGTCTCTCGAGGAGATCCGGGACATTGTAAAGCAACTCGCTCCCAATAAAGCCCCGGGCCCGGATGGCCTCACAGGCGAATTCTACAAGACCGCTTGGGAGATCATAGGACCCACTTTGCTGGAGGTATATTCGGCCATCATGTTGGGTGGCTCGTATCCCCCCACGGGCAGCCAGGCCATAATCAAGCTGCTGGCAAAGAAAGGGAAAGACCCCCTGGAACCTGGTTCCTACAGGCCGATTTCCCTGTTAAATGTGGACGTGAAGGTTCTATCCAAACTTCTAGCATCCCGACTTGCTCTGATTATGCCATCACTAATCCACCCGGCTCAATCCGGCTTTACCAAGGGGTGGTCAGCGGCATCAAATCTCCGAAAGGTGCTTCTGGCCTTGGACCAGGCCAGGGTTTCCTCGGGGGCGGACCTGGCTATCATCACCCTGGACGCGGAGAAGGCCTTTGACAATGTGGGCTTTGACTGGCTCTCTATGGTTATGTCTTCCTTTGGTTTCTCGGGTCCATTCACTCGTGTTGTCAAAGCTATGTATGCCTCTCCGGCGGCCAGGCTGTGGGTAGCCGGGTCCCTCACCGACGAGTTCCGCCTGTTTAAGGGCACGAGACAGGGCTGCCCCTTGTCTCCGTTGCTCTTCAATTTGGCTCTGGAGCCTTTATCCAGATTCTTACTAGAAAAAGCGCCACTCCACGGTATTCCAATTGGCTCTAAGGAATTACGAATATCATTGTTTGCAGATGACGTTTTGATTTTTACTAGTAACCCCTCAGCTGATATGCGCACCATTATCTCCATCTTCGATAAATTTAAACTGTGTTCCGGTTTGCGGATAAACTATGCTAAAAGTGAAATCCTCACATTAGGTACCACGTCCAATCCCACCTGGGCAGCCTCCTCTCCCTTCACTATAGCTACTTCACATATCACGTATTTAGGAATCAGGATAGGTAGGCTCCCTTCCTCCCATCTATATCTTAAACTATCCCCCGCTATTTCAGAGGATCTCTCGTGAGTTAGATGGTTGGATGGATCTGCCTCTCTCGCTCCTGGGGAGATGCCACCTTGTAAAGATGGTCAGCTTTGCACGGTTGTTATACCCTCTGCAAACGCTCCCGTTATTGCTTAGACACAACGACATTAAACTGCTGAATCGAGCTATCTCTAATTTTATATGGCGCGGTAAACGGCCTCGAATTTCTTTCAAAAAATTATGTCTGCCCAGGAGCGAGGGGGGTATTGGCCTCCCCGATATCAGGTTATACAATCTGTCTTGTCTCCTCCGAGTATCTTTGGACTGGCTCTCTGGCTCCTCCCATTACTCCAACTATGTCTTGGAAACGCACATGTCTGCCCCCTACTCACTGGTTGCATTGTTGCATGCTAAATGGAAAACTATGCCCCCAAAGTTGCAGCATAACATCCTCTTGCGAGATACGGTGATCGCATGGAGAGAATCTAGGAAACGTCTGAAACTCCCTTCATCTATGTCCAAATATTTGCCCATAAAGGACAACCCGGCCTTTATACCAGGCCTGCACTCGGAATACTTCAATGTGTGGCAAAGGTCGGGCCTATTGAAATTCTCAGACCTCTGTGACCCCGCCACGGGAAAACCACGGGTTGTACGTGACATCTTGGATACCTATAATTTGCCTGCCTCTCATGTTTTTCCAATCCTGCAGTGCCTAAGCTTCCTTCGCTCCTCAGGTGCCTCTGCAAACGCTGGACTTGTGGACCCGTTATTGGACCCTCTTTTCGACTCAGGGATTTACAGCATCTCCGACATCTACAAACCCTTTCAAAAACTAACATCCTATCACTTCGCTGGCTCCTCAGCGACAAACTGGGCCAAGGACTTCACACTGGAGGACATTGTCACTAAGATATTCCAGGGGTATAATCGTACGCTACGCTTGACTCCTAACAAGACTTGGAGAGAAACGCAGTTGAAAATTCTTCATAGGGCGTATATCCCGTTTACTTCTAAAGCAAATGATCCTCTCACGGGCCTATGCCCTCAATGAAAAACCACCCGCCCAAACCTCCATCACAGGTTATGGTCGTGCTCTATCATAGCTACTTTCTGGGATCAGGTGTTAGCATTCATCAAACGGGTAACGCTGTTACAACTGCCGAAGGACCCCCTCCTTCTCATATTCGGACACTGGGACAAACAGCTTCAGGTATGGACTGTCCGTCCACCCCCACAGCCGCGGAGATGGGTGCTCATTTGTTTGTTGATAGCCCGGAGAGTCATACTCGCCAATTGGATCTCCGCGGTGGGCCCTTCTGTAACGCAAGTCCACCGTGACCTCTTGAGTCTCATGGTCAAAGACCAGCTCAATACGGATTTCAACCTCCCCTCCTCAGCAACCCGCTTCTCGGACACCTGGCAGGACTTTCTGGATTCACTACCTAAAGAGGTGGCCAGCACCTCGTCTGTGGTTAACTTCATGTATAACACTTCGGGGTAGTATGACAATGTTATGGTATAGATGCTTTTGACCTACTCCCCCTTCCCCTCCTTTTCCTCCCCCCCCCCCCTCCCAGTTCTTTTTTTTTTTCGTTCCCTAATTGCTCTATTGCAGATATCCATCCCACAGTTTAAGAGTTATCTACGTGCCATGGATCCATCCAACTAGGGTTCTAGTATGTTTATGGTTAAGTCATTGAGTAACTTTCTCGGTCTGCAGTATCATTTAGGTCGGTCACGAGTCTCTGTGTTGTGCTCGGCTTCTGACCTGTAAAATGTAAAACGTGTTGTGTCATTGTAATCTCTGCAATCTTTTGTATCCTAACAGATGTTTTAATAAAGTTTCTTTAAAAAAAAAAAAAAACACCTATATGATCTTTTTTCTGGTTCTGGACATGCTACAGAGCTGAAACTTCACAGGTACACCTTTTAGACCCCCCCAGACACAAAATCACACAAAAAAAGTTCTTAAAAATTGTCATTTTTGATAAAAAAAAAGCCAATTATTGAAAAATTAAAAAAAAAAGAGATTTTTTTGATTTTTACTTTGGATTTAGTATCTGGGGGGTCTAAAAAGTGTACATGTGAAGTTTTAGCTCTGTAGCATGTCCAGAACCATAAAAAAAAAGATTGTTTGTATTAGAAAACTTTCAGCACAGGAGGTTGGCTTCGCTGCTGTAACACCTTGCCGGTTTAATAGCAGGCATTTTTTTGGGTTCTTTGCAGTCAGGAAAAACATCTGAACTTGTGTATAGTGGTACTGTGCACAAGTTCTGATGTTTTGCCTGCCTCCAAAAACCCCCAAAAAAATGCCAGCAAAAACACACCTGGGCATTTTTTTTCTGACGCTAGCGGCGAACGCGAACAGCGGCAAATGTTCACGAACCGGCGAACCGGGCGAACCGCCATAGAGTTCAATAGGCAGGCGAATTTTAAAACACACAGGGGCTCTTTCTGGCCACAATAGTGATGGAAAAGTTGTTTCAAGGGGACTAACACCTGGACTGTGGCAAAACTCCCATGGAAAATTACGTAGTTGACGCAGAGTCGGGTTTTGATCCATAAAGGGCATAAATCACCTAACATTCCTAAATTGTTTGGAATAACGTGCTTTAAAACATCCAGTGTGTGAATACGATCAGGTATGATGTTTTATCGGTCAAGTAGTGTAAGGGTTACGCCCGCTTCACAGTGACAGACCAAACTCTGACAGACCAAACTCCCTGTTTAACAACAGTCAGTCAGTCCATTTGCACAACCGCAAACTCCCCATTTGCACAAGGTTGGATACCAAGCTAGCCATGTCCCGTTCCTTGTCCTCACTGACATCATTGAAGGTCTCTTCCTCCACCCAGCCACGTACAACACCAAGGGTCCCTGAAAGGTGAGAACAAGCCCCCTGGGACGCCTGCTGTGGCTGGTATTCCACCTCCTCAAAGCCACCTTCCTCCTCTGACTTCTCTTCTTCAGACTCCTCTCTCTGCGTTGCCACAGGTCCAGCAATTGACAACGACAAGGCTGCTTCTGGTGGTGGGGAGTGGACCACAACTCTTCCTCTTCATGCTCATCTACAGCCTGATCCAGTACTCTTCGCAGGGCACGCTCCAGAAAAAACGCATATGGGATGAGGTCGATGATGTTGCCTTGGGTTCGACTGACCACCAGGGTTGTTACCTCCGCAAAAGGAAAGGACGCATGAGCCTACAACCATTGTTCATGAGCATTCAGTAACGCGGCCAAAAAATACCCAGCTCCGCAGAAAGAATGAAAGAAAATGAATGTTTTTTCTATGAAAAATTATCCTGCGGATCGCTTTTGGTCTGTACACAATAAAGCAACGACCTTATCATCTGGGGTGTGCCAACACAATCCTAGAGGTGATCGCTTCATTGTGATACGCAAGCCCCTTCACCACGACAAGGTAACGATCACGAAGGGGAATTGACACATGTATGTGCCTTTTTTTTTGTTTTTTTGCAGCCACAGTGTAGCACCAGAGGCCAGAAAAATTAAGCATGTACACATGCATGAAAAAGTAGGTATTGTTGCAGCCGCTGCTGTAGCAGCGGCCTGAAAAATTGAGGTTTTCAAGGCAGAAAGTGCACTAAAACATTGCGGCTTGAACCGTAGTTGGTGGCGGAGACGTCGCGTAAGTCATCCGGCATGCAGAGAATGATTATATACAGCAGCGTGTGGACCATTTTTAGGCCAAGGCATCTCAGTCATCACCAGGCCTTTTTTAGTCAAATGCATCCCCCACTGTCAGTCCCTTCGGGATCCATGCCTCATTCATCTTAATAAACGTGAGGTAATCAAGACTTTTTTGACCTAGGCGACTTCTCTTCTCAGTGACAATACCTCCTGCTGCGCTGAAGGTCCTTTCTGACAGCACACTTGAAGCGGGGCAGGCCAGAAGTTCAATGGCAAATTGGGATAGCTCAGGCCACAGGTCAAGCCTGCACACCCAGTAGTCAAGGGGTTCATCGCTCCTCAGAGTGTCGATATCTGCAGTTAAGGCAAGGTAGTCTGCTACCTGTCGGTCGAGTCGTTCTCTGAGGGTGGACCCCGAAGGGCTGTGGTGATGCATAGGACTAAAAAAGCTCCGCATGTCCTCCATCAACAAGACGTCTGTAAAGCGTCCTGTCCTTGCCGGCGTGGTTGTGGTGGTAGGAGGAGGATTACTTTCACCTCTTCCCCTGTTGGATTCCCGTTGTGCTGTAACATCACCCTTATATGCTGTGTAAAGCATACTTTTCAACTTATTTTGTAGCTGCTGCATCCTTTGCGACTGCCGGTAATTGGGTAACATATCAGAGACTTTCTGCTTATACCGGGGGTCTAGTAGCGTGGCCACCCAGTACAGGTCGTTCTCCTTCAGCCTTTTTATACGAGGGTCCCTCAACAGGCATGACAGCATGAAAGACCCCATTTGCACAAGGTTGGATGTCGAGCTACTCATGTCCAATTCCTCGTCCTCACTGATGTCATTGAAGGTGTGTTCTTCCCCCCAGCCACGTACAACACCACGGGTACCAGATAGGTGACAACGAGCACCCTGGGATGCCTGCTGTGGTTGGTGTTCCTCCTCCTCAAAGCCACATTCCTCCTCTGACTCCTCTTCCTCACACTCCTCTTCCAGTGTTGCCGCAGGTCCAGCAAGCGATGGTAAGGCTGTTTCTGGTGGTCGTGATGGTGACCACAACTCTTCCTCTTCCTCTTCCTCTTCACGCTCATCTACGGCCTGATCCAGCACTCTTTGCAGGGCACGCTCCAGGAAAAAAACCTATGGGATGATGTCGCTGATGGTGCCTTCGGTGCGACTCACTAGGTTTGTCACCTCCTCAAAAGGACGCATGAGCCTACAGGCATTGCGCATGAGCGTCCAGTAACGTGGCAAAAAAATACCCAGCTCCGCAGAGGCTGTCCTAGCACCCCGGTCATACAAATACTCGTTGACCGCTTTTTCTTGTTGGAGCAGGCGGTCGAACATTAGCAGTGTTGAATTCCAACGTGTCGGGCTGTCGCAAATCAAGCGCCTCACTGGCATGTTGTTTCGCCGCTGAATATCTGCAAAGTGTGCCATGGCCGTGTAGGAACGCCTGAAATGGCCACACACCTTCCTGGCCTGCTTGAGGACGTCCTGTAAGCCTGGGTACTTCTGCACAAAACGTTGCACAATCAGATTCAACACATGTGCCATGCACGGCACATGTGTCAACTTGCCCAAATTCAATGCCGCCAACAAATTGCTGCCGTTGTCACACACCACTTTGCCGATCTCCAGTTGGTGCGGGGTCAGCCACTGATCCACCTGTGCGTTCAGGGCGGACAGTAGTGCTGGTCCGGTGTGACTCTCTGCTTTCAGGCAAGTCAACCCCAAGACAGCGTGACACTGTCGTATCCGGCATGTGGAATAGCCCCTGGGGAGCTGGGGGGGTGCAGTTGGTGTGGAGCAAGACGCAACAGCAGAAGAGGACTCAGCCGAGGAGGTTAGCAAAGAGGATGGAGTAGGAGGAGTAGAGGAGGTGGCAGCAGGCCTGCCTGCAAGTCGTGGCGGTGTCACCAACTCCTCTGCAGCAGAGCCACGCATTCCATGCTTGGCAGCCGCCAGCAGATTTACCCAATGCGCAGTGTAAGTTATATACCTGCCCTGACCGTGCTTTGCAGACCAGCTATCAGTGGTCAGATGGACCCTTGCCCCAACACTGTGTGCCAGACGTGACATGATTTCCTTTTCCACAATAGAGTACAGGTTGGGGATTGCCTTTTGTGAAAAATAATTTAGGCCGGGTACCTTCCACTGCGGTGTCCCAATAGCGACAAATTTTTTGAAGGCCTCAGACTCCACCAGTTTGTATGGTAAAAGCTGGCGGGCTAAGAGTTCCGACAAGCCAGCTGTCAGACACCGGGCAAGGGGGTGACTCTGTGAGATTGGCTTCTTACGCTCAAACATTTCCTTGACAGACACCTGACTGTGGGCAGGTGAGCAGGAACTGCTGAAGGTGAGAGGCGGAGGGGCGGGTTGTTGATAGGGGGCATGGAGGACAGCAGTGGTTGACGTGGCTGAAGATGCTGGACCAGGAGGAGGATGGTGGCTTTCAGTTTGTGTGCTGCTTTTACTCATGTGTTGATCCCATAGGCGTTTGTGATGTGAGATCATGTGCCTTCGCAAAGCAGTTGTACCTAGGTGGGTGTTGGACTTCCCACGACTCAGTTTCTTTTGGCACAGGTTACAAATGGCATCGCTGATATCAGAGGCAGACACACAAAAAAAATGCCACACTGTTGAGCTTTGCAAGGACGGCATTCTGGTGGTGGCAACAGCTTGCGTTGATTGGCGTGCTGTCTGGCTGACCCCGGGTGCCGAATCTACATGCTGTCTGACTGCGCCACTAGCTCCTTGCGATGACCTCCTCCCCCTGCTTCCAACTCGTCTCCTCCTCCTCTCTGTCTCCCCATCTGAACTTTCCCCCTCTTCTTCTGCTCTTCGAGCAGGCACCCAGGTGACATCCACAGACACATCATCATCATCAGCCGCTTCACTTGACAACTCAGCAAAGGCAGCAGCAGCAGGTACAACATCATCATCATCATCATCACAATGTACGTCCATGTGTATAATGCTGCCTGACTGAGACATATCCCCGTTATCTACATCCTCTGGCACTAATAGTTGCGCATCACTTATTTCTTCTAACTGATGTGAAAATAACTCCTCTGACGGATCAAGTGAAGCGGCTGTGGTGCTAGTGTTGGTGGTGGTGCCGGCGGGCTGGCGAGTGGTAAATTGAGAGGTGCCCGAAGCTGAGCTGGAGGAGGATGGTGCATTAAGGTTCCGAGCGGAAGCTGTAGACGATTGGGTGTCCTGTGTAAGCCAGTCAACTATGGCCTCAGAATTTTTTGAGTTCAGGGTCTGTGGTGGCCTCTGAACACTGGGCATTATTCTAGGGCCTAAGGAAATCACAGCACCACGACCACGATGGCCCTTGCAGGGTGGCCTGCCTCTGCCTGTCATTTTTTTTTTAATGTGTTGTTACTGTTGTACTATGAGTGCAAGGTGCTGTGCCACCCATATAGGAGTGTTGGGCAGTGGGTACAGTACACTCTGTGGACCTGACAGTCACTGGCACCCAGGCAACTGCAATTAAAAAATATATATATTTTTTTTACTTTGCAAGCTGCTGTGCCACCTTATATATCAGTGGTGGGTGGGCAGTGGCACAGTACACTCTCTGTGGACCTGACAGCAGTCACTGGCACCCAGGCAACTGCAATTAAAATATATATATATTTTTTTTTTACTTTGCAAGCTGCTGTGCCACCTTATATATCAGTGGTGGGTGGCCAGTGGCACAGTACACTCTCTGTGGACCTGACAGCAGTCACTGGCACCCAGGCAACTGCAATTAAAAAATATATATATATTTTTTTACTTTGCAAGCTGCTGTGCCACCTTATATATCAGTGGTGGGTGGGCAGTGGCACAGTACACTCTCTGTGGACCTGACAGCAGTCACTGGCACCCAGGCAACTGCAATTAAAAAAAATATATATTTTTTTTTACTTTGCAAGCTGCTGTGCCACCTTATATATCAGTGGTGGGTGGGCAGTGGCACAGTACACTCTCTGTGGACCTGACAGCAGTCACTGGCACCCAGGAAACTGCAATTAAAATATATATATATTTTTTTTTTCTTTGCAAGCTGCTGTGCCACCTTATATATCAGTGGTGGGTGGGCAGTGGCACAGTGCACTCTCTGTGGACCTGACAGCAGTCACTGGCACCCAGGCAACTGCAATTATAAAATATATATATTTTTTTTACTTTGCAAGCTGCTGTGCCACCTTATATATCAGTGGTGGGTGGGCACACAGTGGCACTGCAGTGGGCACAGTACACTCTGTGGACCTGACAGTCACTGGCAGCCCAGGCAACTGCAATAATAAAAAATTTTTTTTTTTTTCAATTTATTGCAACAAGATGCTGTGCCACCGTATATATATCAGTGGTGGGCAGTGCACTGCAGTGGGTACAGTGCACTCTGTGGACCTGACACAGCACTCACTGCAATTATGACAGAGGAAAAAAAAATATATTTTTTAAAATGCAAGGTACTGTGCCTGTGCCACCCGAAATGAGTGTGGTGTGCACACAGTACAGTCTGTGGTAGGTCTGTGGCCTCTCACACACAGCAGGCAGGCAACTGCAGTCACAGTGTACAATAGATATATATATATATATATATATATATATATATATATATATATAAAGAAAAAACTCTTACCATAGTAGCAGAAATATATGCTTGCGCTAATGAAATCATTTACAGTAATATATTTCTGCTACTATCACACCTATATATGGCTAGGTGTCTATATACATATAAGTATGTGTGTATATATACCACTATACACAAGTTCAGATGTTTTGCCTGCCTCAAAAGAACCCCAAAAAATGCCAAAAAACCGCTAGCGTAAAAAAAAAAAAATGCCCAGGTGTGTTTTTGCTGGCATTTTTTGGGGGTTTTTGGAGGCAGGCAAAACATCAGAACTTGTGCACAGTACCACTATACACAAGTTCAGATGTTTTTCCTGACTGCAAAGAACCCAAAAAAATGCCTTCTATTATACCGGCAAGGTGTTACAGCAGCGAAGCCAACCCCCTGAGCTGAAAGTTTTCTAATACAAACAATCTTTTTTTTTTATGGTTCTGGACATGCTACAGAGCTGAAACTTCACATGTACACTTTTTAGACCCCCCGGATCTGAAATCCAAAGTAAAAATCAAAAAATCTCTTTTTTTTTTTTAATTTTGTCAATAATTGGCTTTTTCCTGACAGACTCCATGGCAGCACACGTATGGGTAGGCTCCGCCTCCTCTCCTACCCTATAGGACCCCACTCCCATAAATCTTTGCTCCATACCAGGAGCCGTGTTCCTTTTTCGTCCTCCTCCTGCGAGAAGGAAGTCTTACCTTATAGGACGTCTATCGGTTTCAGGCGAGCTGGTGGCGTGTGGACCTTGTTGATGTCGGATGCCTCCTGTTTTATGTCCAGCAATCTCGATATTTATCGGGTGGACCCGGGCAATATTATTTTAAAATGCTGAAGATGCCGTAAATCCTGAATGAGAGGTGGGCTGCATTGATGGCCAATACGTCCTTGCTATTGAGCGGATAGGCCCTGATGCCCTGTCACACACGCATGAATTCATCCAGGCCTGAGACTGTTCGGTTATCGTCATGGTGGTAAAGTATAAAACTTTCTTTTGGTTTCATTGCATTTCCTGTTTGTGGTCGGTGGAGCGCTCCTGCGTTCCAGATCGTCGCTTAGGCTCCTCCCCCTGCCTCGCTGGACCTTCAATTGGTTGTCCAGGATGAGGCTTGGCCCTGGTATCGTCTGCGCATGCGCGCACATCGCTCCCGATCTCCTATGACGATATTGCGTCGTTTGGGGCGTGGCTTTGCGGCGCCCGGGAGATTTAAGCAGCTGTCATTCCTGTTTACAATGGGATGTCTGCGGGCGTTGCGGTGGCTTCCCCGTGCTGTTTCTCTGCTCTTCAGCGGTGAGTCATGCTTTGATCCAGGTGCCATTTGGGGTAAAAGGGTTGGTGTGGAGACAAAAGTCAGTACATGTATGCTTACTTTCTTCCTGTGCATGCTTTTTGCTTCTATCTGCAAATGGATGCTTCACCACCCCCCGGTGGCCAGTCCCTGCGCAACAGGTGAGCTAGTTTTTCTTAACCCTTACTTGCTTGCGTTGGCTGGTGGAATGGAGCCTAAGTGTGTTTTTCTTTCCCTATTCAGCCCTTTTAGGTCTGACCAACGCCCTATTTCTGGATCAAAGGATCGTTCTCCTTCAGCCCATCGGCATTCTTCATCAAAGTCTGGTCATAGGTCTAGCTCCAGGTCTAAACGACATGAGCACACTTCCAGTTCAGTCGCTCCACGGCAATCCCGCCATTCTGACCGCAGTTCAGGGAAATCATGCTGGGGCTGTCGAGCCCATATCCCTGAGGATAGATCCCTATGTGATACCTGTTATTCCAGGGTTTTGAGGGAAAAGCAAGACACTGCACAACCAGTGGAGGCTATGGTCAGGCGGATTGTAAAAGAATCCCTTAGAGATTGGGATTCGAGCAGGCTTTCGGGTCACTCTTCAGAGGCTCCTGGTTTCCTCCCAAGGGATGAAGTGGAGCCAGGTACTTCACAACCAAGTCGTCTGTCAGAAGATTCTACAGACAGTGAAGATGATTTGGCAGACCAGAATGTAGGTTTTGAACTTGCTATGGTCCCACCGCTAGTTAAGGCGGTTAAGGAGGCATTAAAATGGGAAGATCCAGCTGAGTCCCCAGCTAAACAGAAGAAATACTTCAAACATCTCAAAAAAGAGCGTTCGCATTTTCCCCTCCTAGGGGAATTGGGAGAAATTATTACAGACGAGTGGCAGGGAGTTGAAAAGAGAAACTCTTTGTCATCTAAGGTCTCCAGAATGTATCCCTTTAAGGATGATAAGGTGAAACATCTAGACTCCGCTCCCACGGTGGATGCGGCCTTGATGAGGTTAGTGAAACACGTAACCTTACCATTGGAAGACTCAGTCTCATTCAAAGACGCTCTTGACAGGCGGATTGACACAGATCTTAAGAAGATTTATCTCTCCGCAGGTATGGCGTGTAAGCCGGCTCTGGCTTTGGCAGCCACATCCAAGGCAATGGAAGCCTGGGTAGACAGCGTGGAGGCTACACTTCAGAGTGTCTCCGAAGAGGTGGCCAGGAGTTCAGCCATTCAGGAGTTGAGACTGGCAACGGCTTTCTTGGGTGAGGCATCCATTGATATAATCCGCTTGGCGGCGCGGGTCATGCTGTCCTCTGTCACGGCCAAACGCGCCTTGTGGTTGCGCCCCTGGTTGGCCGACCCTGCCTCTAAGCAGGCCTGGTGCAAAATTCCCTTTGAGGGTTCCTCCCTCTTTGGTAATAAACTGGACAGTGCTATTACCCGTGCCACTGGTGGTAAATCTGGTTTCCTTCCCCAGGATCGCCGGTTGATAGATCAGAGAAGACCTCAAAACAGACAAAATCCTGATCGTGCCAGAGAGGCCCGTTTTTACAGGCCCGGTCGTGAGTTCAGGAAGAACTGGAAGCGCCCTCAGTCTACAGGGCAGAAGTTCTCCAAAGGAAAATCTTCAGCAAGCCGAGAGGCGACGAAGTCTTTTTGACATCGAACCTGTCCAGACGGTGCGGGTAGGCGCACGCTTGCTTCAGTTTGCGCACGTCTGGGCAGCCTCGATCGAAGATCAATGGGCCGTCAGAACCGTATCACACGGACATGTGTGGATTTTCGACAGAAGCCCCATTCTTCGCTTCATTCCTACGGCCTTACCCCATTCAGAAGAGAAGAAGTCAACTCTTCTTATATATGTAGAATCCCTGGTTGCCCAGGGTGCGGCAGTGCCTGTCCCAACCGAGGAACGGTTCCAAGGCATCTACTCTCCGCTCTTCATGGTCTTGAAGAAAAGGGGCTCTTGGAGGCCAGTTATAGACCTAACACACCTAAACACCTTCATCAAGAAAGAGAGGTTCAGGATGGAAACACTTTTTACAATTCGGCAAGTGGTACAGCCAGAGGATTGGATGATATCCATAGACTTGAAAGATGCCTACTTTCACGTCTTGCAAAAATTTCTCTGATTCGCAGTGGGTCAGGTGCATCTTCAATTTACCTGTCTCCCTTTCGGGCTTACCACATCACCTCGAATCTTTTCCAAAATCTTACTGGCTGTAGTAGCCCTGATCAGAGCAAAAGGGATTCGTCTTTACCATTACTTGGACGACTTGCTCTTTCTGTCAGAACATCAGGATCAAATTCTGCTTCACAGATCTCAAGTAATTTCCACCCTTCAAGAGTTCGGGTGGCTCCTGAATTTGGAAAAAAGTCATCTGGAACCCACGAAGTCGTTGGTCTTCCTAGGGGCCCTCTTCAACACTTCCAGAGGCACTATCTCCCTTCCATTAGAGAAGATTCCGACAATTCGCAACAGGATTCGTCCGGCATTATCAGCCTCTCATCTCCGGGCGTCCCAGTGCATGAAGATAATTGGGACCATGGTTTCCACGGCTCCCATGGTGAAGTGGGCACAGTGGAAGATGAGGCCCTTTCAGATGGGATTCCTCCAACAATGGAATTTCGAGAATCCAGAAGTCCTCATTCGGATAACTACGTCCATGAAGGACAGCTTAACCTGGTGGCTTCAGCGAAAGAATCTTTTAAACTGCCATTCAATCGTTCCAGCGTCCTGGTTGGTCATGACCTCGGACGCCAGCAGGACGGGATGGGGAGCGCATTGCCTGTCGGAGGTGGCCCAGGGCAGATGGGACTTCCCTACATACGGGGTGGTCTCGAATGTGCTGGAGCTTCGGGCAGCGTTCTGTGCTCTCCAGGCCTTTCAGCATCTGGCGACCGATGCCTCGGTCCTCCTAAGACTGGACAATACGACAGCCGTCGCCTACATCAAGAGACAAGGGGGCACCCGCAGTCCTTCTCTTTTGAAAGAAGTGAAACCTATTATGGATTGGGCTCAAAGACATCTGTCCAATTTGTCAGCCGCCTATCTTCCGGGTGCCCAGAACGTCCAGGCAGACTTCCTCTCGAGGTCTGCTCTGGACAACAACGAGTGGTCACTCCATCCAGAGACCTTCATATGGGTCATGTCTCTAGGTTACCGTCCAGAGGTAGATCTGTTCGCATCTCCAAACAATGCCAAACTGGAGAGATTTTACACGAGGTGGCGTTATCCCCAGGCCTACGGGGTAGACGCCCTGACGGATCATTGGAATTTTCAAACGGCTTATGCGTTTCCTCCAGTGCCAGTCATCTTCAAGTTTCTTCACAGACTCAGGACAGAGAGAGTGCAGATCATAGCGATTCTTCCCTTCTGGCCAAAGAGACCGTGGTTTCCTCTGTTGCTCCAGCTGAGCCGTCGGGACCCGATACCTCTGCCAGTCAGGCCGGACCTTCTGTCCCAAGGGCCTATTCTTCACCCCTGCCCAGCACAGCTTCATCTCATGGCATGGCTGTTGAGAGGGAAAGATTGAAAGCGCTCGGTTGTCCAAACGAGGCAATCGCTACAATGATGAGTGCCAGAAGACCCGGCACGAACAAGGTCTATGAAAAAATCTGGTCCAAGTTTAAGGATTATGTGGATAGCAGATCTAGCTCTGTCTCTGACCCAGGAATCCAGGATATTTTGGGCTTCCTCCAGTCCGGTCTGGACCTGTCATTAGCAGTAAGCTCCCTTCGGGTCCAAATTTCAGCCATTTCGGCCTTCACTGGGACTGCATGGGCGAAACACTCCCTGGTTCGCCAGTTCTTCAGAGGCGCTACTAGGTTAAGACCTCCTAGAAAGCCCAGGTTCCCTAAGTGGGATCTTCCTACGGTCTTGGAGTTTCTTTCCTCACTCACCTTGGATCAGAAGGATCCATTCTTCCTTAAAAACATCTCCATGAAAACAGCCTTTCTGGTGGCTATTACTTCGGCCAAAAGGGTTTCTGAACTCGGTGCCTTGGGTTACAAGGAACCATTCCTTACGTTTTTCCCTGATCGGGTAGTATTGGTTCCGATGCTTGGCTCCAATCCGAAAGTAATGTCGGTATTCCATGTCAACCAGGAAATTGTCCTACCCACGTTCAAATCTCAAGATGAAAATTCTGTCCATCCTTTGGACGTGGGGGAAACTCTTCGGCTATATCTGGAAACTACAGCTCCTTTCCGCCAGTCAGACCATCTTTTTGTCCTCATCTGTGGAAAAAACAAGGGCAAACAAGCTTCCTCAAGATCTATAGCTAGTTGGATAGTTCAGACCATCCAGTGGGCATATAAAGCTAATGGACTGGCTCCTCCAGAGGTGGTGACAGCTCATTCCACTAGAGGGATCTCTACATCGTGGGCAGCTTCTCTCCATGTAGCTCCTGACCTGATTTGCAGAGCGGCTTCTTGGTCATCAATTCATACCTTTATGTCGCATTACTGTGTTGAACCGGCTTCTTTATCTTCGGTCAACTTTGGTTTAAAAGTCTTGTCTGTTGACGGTGCAAATTAAACCTTTTTCTGTTAAACCAGCAGTTACCCGCCCGGGTGTGTATGGCTAGTTATTTCCCATACGTGTGCTGCCATGGAGTCTGTCAGGAAAACGGAAAATTTATATCAATACTTACCGTAATTTTCCTTTCCCGATGGACTCCATGGCAGCAGGAGTCCCCTCCCATCTGCTGGAGTAGTTCTAGTTATGGAACACGGCTCCTGGTATGGAGCAAAGATTTATGGGAGTGGGGTCCTATAGGGTAGGAGAGGAGGCGGAGCCTACCCATACGTGTGCTGCCATGGAGTCCATCAGGAAAGGAAAATTACGGTAAGTATTGATATAAATTTTCCGTTTTTTTATCAAAAATGACAATTTTTAAGAACTTTTTTTGTGTGATTTTGTATCTGGGGGGTCTAAAAGGTGTACCTGTGAAGTTTCAGCTCTGTAGCATGTCCAGAACCAGAAAAAAAAAAGGATTGTATGTATTAGAAAACTTTCAGCTCAGGGGGTTAGCTTCTCTCCTCGGTTTTCACACCTTGCCGGTTTCAAAGCAGGCATTTTTTGGGTTCTTTGCAGTCAGAAAAAACATCTGAACTTGTGTATAGTGGTACTGTGCACAAGTTCAGATGTTTTGCCTGCCTCCAAAACCCCCCAAAAAATGCCAGCAAAAACACACCTGGGCATTTTTTTTTTGACGCTAGCGTTTTTTTGGCATTTTTTGGGTTCTTTTGAGGCAGGCAAAACATCTGAACTTGTGTATAGTGGTATATATACACACACACAATTATATGTATATAGACACCTAGCCATATATAGGTGTGATAGTAGCAGAAATATATTACAGTAAATGATTTCATTAGCGCAAGCATTTATTTCTGCTACTATCACACCTATATATGTCTAGGGGTATATATACAGACATATATGTCTATATATACCCCCTATACACATGTTCAGATGTCATGTCTGACATCAAACATGTCCTCAAAAAAGCACTGGCAGTGGCAGCCCCTGCAGCATAAAAAATGCTTGGCTGGTGAGAAGCCATATGCCTGTCCCGAAGCAATTCAGAGAAATGATCATTTCTCTATAGCGGTCACCCTGCTATGGAAGGGTTTTGTCACCCTGCCATAGCAGTCACTGCCAGTTAACCCTACACTACACTACGGTCCCCTTACACTTAACACTTTCCCTACAGAAACTAAATTTTTGAAGCTAACTTAAGTGTAAAGGAGCACTCTAACTACACTAGATATCCCTTTCCTCACACTAATAAATAGCTAAATGACACTTTTAAAGTAAAATTAACAGAACTGCTTCCACTCTCTTCCATGTCCAGTATAACAATGCTAGGAATATGGCGGGGGCGATCTTATATACTGGGGGGGGTATTCACTAATGATTGGTCTAGGCACACCCTAGTCACTCCAATCACATTCCAAGCATTAATAAAATGTAAAAGTGTAGCGCTAAAAGTAAAAAATGATAAATAGTGTCCAAATGAATAAACAGCTGATAATCACAATACTGTGTATATGAGAAAAAAGGAAAACAATAGTGTCCAAATGAATAAGTCCCATAGAAAACTGGTGTGAAGTCAAATCAATCCGCATGCACAATGACACCATGACACCAAGGGTATGTGAAAGAAAGGAACACCTCTGTGATGGGATAATAAAAGCAGCTTACCAGATTTCTATGGCTGCTCAACTTAATGAGTCAGCCTCTCCCAGCTCTTAATCAAGACCACTGAAGATCTGATATTGCATGGGTGCTTATTCAGTACAGATGGACCACCTCTCAAGATGTGTAAAGGGATCAATACAGGATAAAATTTCCTCAAAATTTTCCAACAGTCATAAATGAATATGTAGGAAAAAAGAAAACGAAGCCCAACAAAATTGCTTCGGTTTTAGCATGAATATAACAGCATTTTATACCAATCAATCCTCTCTGACATGCATCACTCCCTGTATTGAAGTAGTTTGTTAATTAAAGGAAAAGTACAGTCAAACCTTGTTTGGCTGTATTACTCCTGTGGATCACAAGAGTTCAGTTTGTTCTGCACTCTTGTGACCCATTTTCAGCTGGCAGAGGGCTGAAGTCCGCTGTCGGCTGATGTCACAGACCTGGTCCAGGCTCGGGTGGGATCGCGACAATAAAGTCGGGATCTGCCCACATGCCTAAACAGGCACCCGGCTCAGCCTCTTATCAAGTCGCTGAGAGCCTGAGCCGACCAGTCCTGCCTCCTCCACAGCCCAGCGCTCCAGCGAGCGAGGGGGGGGGGGCAGAGCAGAGAGCTGCTGACTGACAGTCACAGCTCTCCTCAGGGAGCTCTGAGAACTGAGCGGTTGGCGGTGTTAGATCGCTCGGTTTTCAGTGTTAGAGCTGGCAGGGAACAGATGCAGCATCCAACCAGTGCTGCATCCACCTAGGTAAGTATGATGCGGGGAAAAAGGAGTTTTTTTTGCTTTCTAAAAATGCAACTTTCTATGGATTTTGGTAAACTACAAATGAAGACCAGCTTCCATTTAGCAGATGTTATATTTTTATATTTTAATTATCTCTATTTTTTACAGATTGGACACCACAACTCCCTTTCCCTCTTAGCACTGTAAAAGTCATGGAACCATTTTCATTTCAAAGCTGGCTAGATAAACATCGTTCAGAAATCATTCAGAAAAAATACTTACGGTTATTTGCAGGTGATCATGAGACAGAGGTATGGTATACTATTGCCTTTAGTAAATCAACTATTGCTGAACTGTTTGGTTAAAGGAAGCAGAAAAATAACAGACTTATGCCTCGTACACACGCAACGATTGTTGGCCGTGAATTTTCGGCCAACGTCCGATCGGCCGATTATCGGCTTGTTAGTATGATGATTCCGACAACTGACTGCGACTTTTCGGCCAAACAAAATCTGAAGTGCATGCTATAAAATTTTTGTTGGCCAACAAACAGCCGATTGTTCCTCAGTCAGTACAGATTTCGGCAGACAAAAATCAGATGAGCAAGACTGGGCATGCTCAGAGAAGAAAAAACACACGGAAAGTAAACCAGAACATGACATCACTTCTGAAGTTGGTTGTTGTTGGCTGAGAAAATTCGTGTGCAGTCTAGAGCACATTTCATCCAACACAACAACACTGGACAAAAGACGGCCGATCGGTCGGCCGATAATCGTTGCGTGTGTACGAAGCATTAGGCTCCGTTCACACTAGCATGACTTTGATGCCACTTTGGGTGTGACGGATCCAACTTTACACTCTCTGGATCAAAGTTGCATCAACATTTACATCAAAGTAGTGCAGGCACCTTTTCAAAGTGGCTATTAACTGCTTGCCGACCGCCGCAAGTAGATTTACTGCGGCGGTCAGCCCCTGCCAGGCAGAGTGACGTTAATTAACGTCACTAGCCTGGGAGGGTCTGGGGAGCGAGCGCGCGCCCGCGGAGGCGCGCTCCCGCTCCCGCGCGGTCACGCACCCCCCCGCGCGTGTGACCAGCGGACCCGATGTCCGCCGGCCACTCGGCGATCGTCGGGGGAAGAGGGAGAATGTCAGGCAGCTTGTGTAAACAAGCTGCCTGTCATTCTCCTCGCTGTAAAGACACTGATTACACGGATCTAGTATGTAGATCCGTTGATCAGTGTCCTTACAGCTAGAGCCACAGCCAATCACAGTAAGAATCACGCCCCTAGGGACACACACAGCCCCTCCCTCCCAAATAAAGTTAACCCCTTCACTGCCAGTGTATTTTTACAGTAACAGTGCATATGTATAGCACTGATTACTGTAGAAATGTCACTGGTAACCCCAAAAGTGTCAAAAATGTCAGTCAAGGGTCCGATCTGTCCGCCGCAATGTCGCAGTACCGCAAAAAAAATCGCAGATCGCCGCCATTACGCGTTAAAAAAAAAAACAACAAAAATGACAAAAATCTTTCCCTTTGTTAGTAAACGCGATAACTTTTGCGCAAACCAATCAAAATACGCTTTTTGCGATTTTTTTTACCAAACATAGGTAGGATAAAACAAATTGGCCAAAAATGTTAAAAAATTTTGATTTTTACATTTTTTTTTTGGGGAATTTCATATAAAAAAATGTGAAAAATATTGCTATTTTTGCAAAATTGTCGCTCTTTTTTTGTTTATAGCGCGTGATCAAAAAATCGCACAGGTGATCAAATACCACCAAAAGAAAGCTCTGTTTGTGGGAAAAAAAGGACGTCAAATTCGTTTAGGTACAGCATCGCACGACCGCGCAATTGTCCGTTAAAGTCACGCAGTGACGAATCGCAAAATACCCCCTGGTCTTTTAGCAGGAAAATCCTCCGGGGCTTAAGTGGTTAAAAGTGGCGAGTAAGATGCATCGATTTGAACAGGTGTCACTGAAAAGAATGAGCTGCGAAGTGTCACTTGACTTTGATGTCCAAAGTCGCATGACAAGTCACACAAGTGTGAATGAAGCCTTACTGGCCTGATCAACAAGTAAAAATACTGATTTACGGAGAGAGCTCACAAAAGCAAAAACTGTGAAAATGCCACTGACAGATTGCAGTATATATGTAATTTTACATTTTTTTCCTACAGTTTCACTTTAACCAAAAATTGTAGGCTTCTTACAATTTCTTTTTTTTTTGTATATACATTAGAAGTCTCCATTTTCTGTACGCAATGGCTACATCACTTCTCCTGTGTCTTAGAAGGGAAAGCCACCGGCTTTTGAACTACTATTTAGAAACCATAGGTGGCCTATAATGCTAACTGCAGTTCTGCTGTACCCTATTGTCTGGCAAGACCATCCCTCATATTTGATAGCCAATAGGAAGGAGTGGGGGTTCTAGGGGGGTGGCCAGAAACACAACCAGAACGTTGTATCACCTATTTGGGGGTATAATGAAGTGCAGTGAAGATGAACTAGGAATGTTTGCTGTAAGGATCAGAGGCTGTTTTTTGGTGGGGGTGATCCCTTAACCTGGAACACTTATTGGCTCTCCTCAAAAGATGAAGGGTGTAAGGATCTTGTCAGTGCTTCTTTCGCCAACAATGTCATCTCCACTGCCACTTTTTTCAGGTCTCAAAGAAAACCTATTCACCCACTGGACCACCATGGATGATGCATGTCACACGTGTGAGCAAGGTGCAATGTGGTGTGGTAGGCAGTAAAAACACAGAGTCCAAGTTAGGCAATAGCAATTTATTGTAGAAAGATGCAACACAACTCAACTAGGCCCAGCGGGTATGCCCAACGGGAGCCACTTATCAGCTTTAACAGCAGTCTGTAGACTGGAAAGAGGCCAAAAGTGTATGCGTCAAGGATGTAGGTCCACACCCATAAGGGAAGGCTTCCTGAAGTAAGGTAGACATGGTCCCTGCCCTGTCGCTACTCCTCCAGAACCTTCCCATATCTCTAAGCACTGTCCCTGCCAGACTGGTAACCTGTCCCTACACTAGCCACTCGCATAAAGCGCACTAAACCCAGGAGCCAGAGTCCTAAATAGACTCTGCCTGACCAAAATGGCCACTGAAGTCACGTGGGTGCCATCGTCCAATCGGACAAGTGTCTCCTTGTGACCACAGGAAGTCATAGAGAAAGCAAAATCCTCACAACTTCCTTCCCCTTTTGCATTGCCGCTTTGGACGAGTGCCGCCTGCAGTGAGGAGTACAGACTGCACTTGCCTACATACTTGCACATGACTTACAATGAAAATGTACAATGTTATACAAGCTGTACACTCACTACTTTACATCGCAGCAAAGTGTCATTTCTTCAGTGTTGTCACATGAAAAGATATAATAAAATATTTGCAAAAATGTGAGGGGTGTACTCACTTTTGTGAAATACTGTATTAGGGGGGCTGCTGCACACAGACGGTTGTTTATCCTAATGCATAGAATGCATTAAGATAAAAAGCCTTCTGACTTTACAACCACTTTAAAGAGTGATTCCACTCACATTCCTTGATATACAAATGGCCAATAGAAGGAGCATTTATAGTTCTATATGTAAAATGCAATAAACAATATATGGAAGAACAAGCAAGTATACAGTAAATGTGACTACACCATAACTTGATGTCTCATTTTTGGGAAGACCACAGTGGGCCAAGGGTTGCTATTAACTCTTAGTCTCGGTAGCAAGTTTACAGGTGTGACTCCCATCATAGCATTATTAAAATTTACCAAAATTACTTTAAAAAAAAAAAAAGCAGGGGGGCTACTTTGTTGTCCTCAAATCCCAATAAGATATTTACCAGAGATAAAGCAACAAACTCCAGAGAGTTGTCCTCACTGCTGGAGCCCAAAGAACTCTGAGCAGCTGAAATTATAAGCCATCCTGCTGATCTGTTTTACTAATTACAAATTAAAATTTAATTGAAGACTAATGTTTTAACAATTACATCCTGCTAATATTATAAAATAATGCTACCCAAAGGATGTGGTATGTAAATTCAAATGCATTGATCCTTTCCCGGGAGTCAAGCTTTTTCAGACTTTGGGCAAAAAGTCAAGGCACATTTAGGTGGCTCTGTCATAAAATAATGATGAACAATGACTGGAGGACAAAGAAGAAGACAATTACATGGATACTTCACACAGAACTTGTTAGGGAAGTCTGTACAATGGCTGTTTATTGAGTACTTTTGATGTCAAGGAATAAATGAACTTCAGCTTTTGAGTCACACAGAAATATATTTTCTTCCACGGTATACACAGACTGTGTGGGTGGACTGCAGAAATGCAGTAAAATGTAGCTTTTACCGCCATCATACACGGAATATAATAAGTATTTATTTTATTCATTTCTACAGCTCTGACAAATTCCACACAGCTTTTTATTGGACGCAGACCATTTATATCAGCCCTGTCTCTGAAAATAGTGTTAAGATTTATGTCTCCACCACAATTCTACAGACACATATTAGGACTAATTTGGAAGGATGCTAGTTAAAGGAGAAGTGTGGGAATAAAAAAGAAAAAAATGTATATACTCACCTACCAAGATGTCCCCCACTGGCTTTAAGGCTGAGAACCGACCATCACATGACCATTGATCGCTCAGTTCTTGGATCAGGTCTAAACACAGAGCAGTGACTGTCAGTCACCCCTCTCTGCTCTGCCCCTCCAGCACTCCTTGGAATGATGGGCAGGAGAGGGGGCAGTAACCACTGGCTCAGACTCTCAGTGGCACGCAGAGAGGCTGATCCAGCTTCCTGTAAGGCATCTGGGTGGATTCCGATATTATTTAAGGGATACATCCAGAGACTGGTGCGGCTCTGTGACGCCAGCCAACAGTGGACTTTAGTCTGCTGTAAGCTGATTCTGGGTCACAGGAGAGCACAAGTAACAGATTTGGCCATACTTTTCTTTTAAAACTGATCTCCATGCAGATGTAAAAGTAAAACGAACATTATATTGTATATACTGTATTTTCTGGCGTATAAGACTACTTTTGAACCTCAAAAAAATCCCCCAAAAATGGGGGGTCGTCTTATACGCCGAGTATAATATCTCCAAGGTAACCTAAGTATAAGTATTTTTGGTAGGTGTAATCTCTCAAGACGCTGGCTGTGTGGGAATCCTGTACCGGTATACCGTATGTACCGTAGCTTCGGCTACATACAGTGTACTGCGCTGAGCCAATCAGGGAGAGCGATGTATTCTATTATTGAATGCAAAGCCTGCTCGGATTGGCGGATTAACATCATCCCACCCCTCTGACTTTGCCAATCCAAGCAGGCTTTGCATTCAATAATAGAATACATCGCTCACTGTGATTGGCTCAGCGCGGTATACTGTATGTAGCCGAAGCTATGGTACATACGGTATACCGGTACAGGATGCTCACACAGCCAGTGTCTTGAGATTACATTTAGATGGTAATAATTAGGGTACCTTGGAGATATTATGAGAGATTACATGTATTACAGTACTAGGGTACCTTGGAGATCTATGAGAAATCTCATGTTTTTCAACGGTGTTGCCTTGCTTCGGAAGGGGGATAGTCTTATACGGCGAGTAAAGCCCAAAATCTATGTTTTAACTTGAAAATTAAGGGGGTCATCTTATACGCCCAGTCGTCTTATACGCCGGAAAATATGGTATATTAAAAAAATGTAAATTGACTTCTTCTCATCAGCCTCTTGGAGTCCACTATGCTGTATGTACAAATGAGCTCAAAGAGGTGGATGAAGAAACAGAACAAGGAGCCAATCAGTTGTGTTGCAACCTGGAACCTGACAAAAAGATTAAAGCACTTAACCACCATGCCAGCAATTGTGTTTCTGAATAACTTCTTTACTGTGTTTTGTGTTTCAGGCTGCGATGCATGGATCAGGAGAAACCAAACATGATGCCCCAGACACAGATTCATGGATTTGGCAACTGGTGTGTACAACTGTAGCATAATGAGAGACCTAAGATTCTGGGAACGGTATAGAGAAAGATGGCTTATAAAAAAATAAACTCAAATGGAACTCCTGCTTGAACATTTTATTTTGAATAGAATGGAGGACAGCTATTGATATATACATATGTCCCCCATGGGGCCATATATATCAATAGCTGTCCCACCAATGGAAATATAGTGTTGTCACCGAATAGTGTTGTGATTGAACACCAATGTACAATGTTAGTATTGCCACTGATTAATGTTGTCATTGATCATTAACATAAAGTGAATTTTGTGCTTGTGGGTGGGGCCACCTCGCCCTGCATGTGGGGGCACCTCCTTATGTATTCATGCTCACTAATGCCCAGGACCAGATGGGGCCGCGTTCAAATCAACATTATGTTGGTGCTAGATGAGCCATACATTGTGTGCAGTAGTTAATTACACAGAGGAAGATTTACTAAAACTGGAGCACACAGTATCTGGTGCAGCTGTGCATAGTAACCAATCAACTTCTAACTTCAGCTTGTTCAATTAAGCTTTGACAATAAAGCCTGCAAGCTGGTTGGTTACTATGCACATCTGTACCAGATTCTGTGTGCACCAGTTTTAGTAAATCTCCCGCATAGTCCCTCTGTAAAGCTTGTTTCCCATGTTACAACACACCACATTTGAAATATGTGGCATTTAGGGGGACACTGCTGAGGCCATGCCCTCTCCACCAGTCCAGCGTACCTCTGACACTTCACTCCCAGTGACAGAATGGAGTCCTGCCGAGCACTAACGTGGACCTCATGCGTGCTCGCACTTAACTCCTTCACTCTCCCATACCATTCGGCTGTGTATATGGGGTCTCCATACTTTGGGGAACTGACTGCTAGAGAGGGAGCCACATCACTGACTGATCGCTACTGGAGGACCTGTCACCTTCGCCAGGTACCACCAGCTGCTATACTTTTCACCAGTTCATGGTTACCCATAGCAACTGCTCTCCAACTCCAGCTCTTCTGCCAAGTTAACCTTTGTAGTGGCCTTGCTTTATAGCTTTACAGGCCCTGTTCTTGTGATACACCACTAACCACCATGCACCCTTTGAATAACTTCAGACCAGGCTTGCAACAGTTAACAGCTTTACCGAAGATTCAGCAACACAGTACAGCAGTACACTGTAAATTAAATAGAGTCCAGCCCTAAGTAACTAATTCAAGCTGCTCAGGTTCATACCTTTCAGAGAAGCAAAGTCTATTCAGCAAGAGTCCACTGATGGCAGGTTCCTAGTCTAGGGGGAATTGTAAGCAGGGCGACCCAGGAGGGGGCCAAGTGCTCCAGTAGGACTATTTTGGTGCAGCAGACCTTCCTCTGTAAATCCCATGTGGAAGAGAGAGCTTGCTCTGAGCCCTCCCTTGGTATTTATGTGGCTTACAGCAGGGGGCAGGACTCAAAAAGCCTGGGAAAGAATCTACACACAGTTAACCCTTTCCCATCATGGGCAGCCTGTAACTGTCTGCATAACTACACAGTGCAATAAATACAACAACAGGAATACATTCAATGGCACCCCACAAGCACCTGCTTACATCCCGAACACCAAAGCAAGCCCAAATTACATTAAATAGATCATCTTCACAAATGTACTGTAAGTTGGGGTTCATCAAGACCCCAGAAATTTCAAGGGTTCCTCCAGGGTAAAAGTGTTCATAAGGGTTGCAAGCAGTTCCACTTATTACTTCTTAATTGTGGCAGTGGGGTGAGGATTTGGCGCTGTAGGTCTTCCATAGGAGGCAACACTTCTGGTCAGAAAGTCTTGTTGGCACACCCAATATGTCAGAAAATCTCTGTGCAGGTGGGCACCAATCTTCCATTTTTCTGTAGAGGAAGAGAAGCAAAATGTTCCGTGTATGTGAATCTGATAGGCTAACCTGTAGGGAAATGTATAATTAGGAACCAGCTGGAAGGCAGGAGAGGATAAACTAATGTCACCAACCGTTGCTGGCAGTGAGATATCTCATTTACTCGCATGGCTCACCTTTGTATGTTATGTTTGGATGAGACATTTGCTAGACTTATAATCTATTATTTTGCATTATTATTACAGGAGGGGTCCTCTACCATATTTCTTGGTGATAAAGTTGTGCCATTGTCCAATGGGGACAGCCTTCTCATCCCAGAAAAGACTCAGTAAGTGCACAAATAGTATAAAGATGCCGAATGTAAAAAACTGTTTTGAGTTATTCACGTTTTAATTGTCAGTCATGGAGCTATTGAGGCCTGATTTCACTCTATTCATATGAATCGGCAGCCGGACATCCTAAAAATGCATGGAAAAGGTCCCTGCTCCATTATGTGCAGGCCACAGCGTGCGGACCACAGGGCCACACAGCGTGCAATGCCATCCGCTCTTCGTTGCATTACAAATATGGGAGTGCTAATGTTAAAAAAAACAAAAACAAACATGCACAGTGAACTCTCTCTGTGTCTGTAATTGATCTACCTATTTGTGTCTGTGTCAGATCTAATTATTGTTTACCTGCAGAGCTCTAGACTGAGAGTCCCAGGGATTGTGGGATATGTAGTTTCTTCACAGGAAATGTCAGTTCTTACACTACAGCCCTGAAGGGCTCTAATGAGGAAAGTGTCAGGGTCTGCATCCCTTTCGACCTGATTTATTTTTGGAATAGATGACCAAAAATGACATTTTTTGTTGCAGAGGATGTCCAAAACATGACTTCAGTAAGCCAATTACACAAGCAGGAAATTACATTTCTGGGAGGGTACGGAACACCTCCAGGTTGCAGATTGAAAGATCATTTTTAATAACATTCAAATAGAATATGACTTGTGTTGCAAATTTATACACTATATTATTATTATTATTATTATTATTATTATTATTTTATGTTGCAGTTTTTTTCCTTTGAAAGTGAAGTTACTCTTTCAATCTGGCTCTCATGTAGAATGAACAGTAAACCCAGATGTGATGTTACCTCTTGCCATTGTTGTTCAGAGTTGCGCGCAATTTTTTTTTTTTTTTTTAACAAATTTTTATGTATCAAAAAATAATTGCAATGTTATTCTACAAGATATATACATAGGTATTATAGGTATTTGATGCATGAAGCCTAATGTCTTTTTATTTTTGTTTATACTGGATCAGTATCCAAAAGTGCTAATCTGTCAGGAGCTGCAATTTGTTAGGTTTGTGGGGTACAAAAGACCTCACTAAACCCTCATCCTCTGCACTCCAGCTATCGGCTGTGTTAGATGGATGTTTTCAGTTTAGCCAGCAGGTGGTGCTAAAAGTTAATTCTGAGATTAAAAGTTCCATTGAGAAGGTACAGAAATTAATGGGGGATCATCATTGTCTCTATATAGGGGGCATCAGTAGCTTTATTATTGCAGTGACCGCACACACCTAGCTTGAAGATATCAACACTTTTATAGCTTTATACTGCCCTCTTTTTTTTATTGTCTAGCAACCCTCAACATACCATAGAAAACAGGTTACAATGAGAATGCAAAGCCCCATATACCCACAATCACATTTAAATGAAAAGAGATTTGTTTCTCTATTATGTATTTTGAAATTGTTGGATTTACTGCAACATTTTGAAATGAAGCACATATACATTTGAAATGGATCAGTCTATCCATCTAAAGGCGACTTTTGGGTTATCTTCAGAAAAGGAATAGAGGGGAAATCTTCCAATGGGGACAGTCGTTCTGGTGACAACAAGGGGTTCCCTTACTTTGAAAGTATTTTCCTTCACTTCCTGTTTTGGCTTTGGAACAGGAAGTAAAGAGAAACATTCCCAATGGGACAGAAGATGGCAAAAAAACTGACAGGGCTATAACTCTTTAGGCAGGTGCAGTGAGCTACTTGGCCACACAGTGATTTAGTTTTAGTTAGAGCCCTGCTATAGTGATAGCAGGGGCGAGGCAGCACCCATTCAGTGTGCATAGTGCATATATATATATATATATATATACAGGTGCATCTCATAAAATTAGAATATCATCTAAAAGTTCATTTATTTCAGTAGTTCAATTAAAAAAATGAAACTCCTATATTTCATATAGATGCGTTACACACAGATTGATATATTTCAAGTATTTCTTTCTTTTAATTTTTATGATTTTGGCTTATAGCTAGTGAAAGCCTAAAATGTTGTATCTCAGAAAATTAGACCAATTTAAAAAAAAAGAAGGATTTTTAATACAGAAATGTTGGCTTACTGAAAAGTATGTCCATGTACAGTATAGTATGCACTCAATACTTGGCCAGGGCTCCTTTTGCATAAATTATTGCATCAATGTGGCATAAAAATGGAGTCAATGATGATTTGGGGAGCCATGTCATCTGCTGGTGTTGGCCCACTGTGTTTTTTTTTCAAGTCCAAAGTCAGCGCAGCCCTCTACCAGGGAATTCTAGAGCACTTCATGCTTCCGTCTGCTGATCAGTTTTATGGAGATGCTGATTTTTATTTTCCAGCAGGTCTTGGCACCTGCCTACACTGCCTAAACTACCAATACCTGGTTTAATAATCATGGTATTACTGTGCTTGATTGGCCAGAAAACTCCCTGATCTAAACCCCATAGAGAATCTGTGGGGTATTGTCAAGAGGAAGATGAGAGACACCAGACCCAACAATGCAGGGGAGCTGAAGGCCGCTATCAAAGAAACCTGGGCTTCCATAACACCTCAGAAGTGCCACAGGCTGATCGCCTCCATTTCACGCCACATTGATGCAGTAATTCATGCAAAAGGAGCCCCGAGCAAGTATTGAGTGCATACTATACTGTACATGGACAGATTTTTCATGTAAGCCAACATTTCTGTATTAAAAATCCTTTTTTTTTTTACTATGGTCAGGATAAATATACACCCCAAATGGCTCTGCTCCTCCTCCATATGCTCCTCCATAGCTGGTGATGTCACTGTGTTGTTTTCACCCCCCCCCCACATGTTTCGTCGGGAGTGTGCACGAGGGATTTCTACCATTATTGCAAAAGTGTTTTCTTTATATTGAGCGTTTTGGGACTTTCTTTGTAATTGATAAATATATTAAAATAATTCTTGAATCAGCCCTGATCCTCTTCTTTTCAGGTCCCTCGCAGGCAGTCCTGGCTCCTCCCCCTCAAGCAGTGCAACCAGAGAAAGCCACTTTCACTGGAGGCACCACTGCATTCTCACTCCCAAGCCGCTGCTTTATGCATTCATAAGACACATAGAGCTGCGGCTCGGCCCCGCCCCCCTGCTCTCTCCTCATTGGCTCACTGGCAGTGATTGACAGCAGTGGGAGCCATTGGGTACCCACTGTTGTCTCAGCCAATGAGGACAGAGAGTCCCGGGACAGTCTAGTCTCTTGTGCACATTGCTGGATCGAGAGGGAGCTCAGGTGAATATTGGGGGGCTGTAGGGGGGACAGGACATAAAAGGTTTTTTACCTTCATGCATAGAATGAATGAAGGTAAAAAACCTTCAGCCTTTACAACTACTTTACATTTATAATAAGGATTAAAAACACTCATCAGATTAGTAAAAGCATTTTAAAACCAATACAGTATATTTGTTATTTTTGTAAATTCTTGCTTGTGTGCTTGACTCACTGATTTTCCGAGAAATTACAAATCAGATTTTAGGCACCCCTCCCTGCAATAGGAAGTTTTTGTGAGAAACTTCCCAAGGGTTAAACACTTCTATAGGGATGCAGGCATTGCAATTTTCTCATTAGAACACAGAGAGTGCACCTGGTGAATATAATGAACCAAACCCCCCTATGAATACTTAGTCCGCGAAGGAGATGGTGAAACTAACAGCTTTTTCTTCAGAGCAACAAAAAGTAGGACTCTCCTTCAAACTTTGTTAAAATCCCCAGAGGAGATTTTTTTTCTCAACAAAAGTAGAATAACACTTCAAGTAGCACGGCTTAGCAGCGAGCATAGGAAAAGTTATTGTGCTATGAGCCTTAGTTTATAAAAAGCTAAATATTCATGTAACATTTGTTATCCGGGATCATTTGTAGTAACATATTCTTGATACTTGGAACAGGTTTTACTGGAAGAGAGAAGAGGGGTGCATTGCTTTCTGCGTTTGCCAGGATCCTGCTCGAAGTAAAGGATATAATTAATCATTTGATCACAGTGTTTTCAGAAGAGAGCAGCTGCATTTTCATCATGGCACCGGAGCCGCTCATGAATAAATCTGATAACTGATAATGTATTGCTTTAATATGCTTGTCTTTAGTATATGGAGATTAAAGAAACATTATTTAGCTATGTACAGATGTGATAAAGTTCCAGCTGCTATCCTAACCTATATACTGCGCATAGAAGACGGAGCAAACAATACTGTCTGCCAAATGTTTTGTGTTGATAATGTGGGCTATCACCATTACACTACTGCTGTACATTTATGAATGTTGGAGTGGTGGACTGGTATTTCTCCCAGCACCAGTTATATGTAAATGTTGCTGGAAAAATTACCTATATACACATTGCACCCAGTAAATTTTGCTGTCTAAACAGACACAGTATACAGAGCTGATCCAAGCAGTTCTTTATCATGAGATCACTGTAATGACCAATCACAGTGATCACAAATGTAAACACTCTACTGTTTACATGGTTGGTCCCTCCCCTTCCTCTTACAACAGAGGAAAATTAGGAAATAGTAGTAACCCATGAATATGAAATGAATAAATGGATCAGCAACAGCTGTAACTATGAGACTATATTTTTAACTCTTTCATCTTTCCTTTTTTTGTCTTTTTTACTTTATATTCTTAAAAAACAGTAGTTATGAAAGCACACAGGGCTGCTGTTAGAAATCACAGGACCTACCTGACGGGGCCCCCTGAGCTCCCCCCCCCCCCCCAGCTCAGCGGCGGCTGGCCAGGGGGGCAGAACTGAAATCTGGGTGGGCACAACCCACCCCAGCACCCCCTAAATCCGGTCATGTGTGTCTCTCACCAAGAAACCGAAAGCTGACAGGAGGGAGAAGGGGAGAAATTGGCTTTTATTTGATGGGTGAGACACACAAAAGGCATTGTTCCTTCTGGTACTGAACTTGCCCACTCTAATTTATTCTGATATTTTTGGTTTTGGTTGGTACCACTGGGAATCAATGTTGTTATTATATGTGTCTCCAGATTAGTTTCTGTTTTTGCTTCCTGGCATCTGTTATCAAGGTGTCACTAACAGCTAAAACATTATTGAGAATTTTTCTGGGGAGCGTGATGCCATCATTTGGCTTTGCAATGACACTGAATTCTGGTGGAAATATCTTGTCTTTGCAGCCTCTGAGAAATAGAATTCGCCAGAATGTGATTTACAGCAACCATACAAGACTGAAATGTCAGTGGGGTGACCTTTAACCACAGGATGTCCTCCCAGGATTACACCTCGTGTGTGCCCCGCGAGCCGCGCACCAATGCGATCTGTCACCCACCGTGTCTAAACAGATGGAACAAATGGTTACCTATGGCGAAATAAAGGAGAAGCTGATCACTAATGATGTTTCCTCTCCCAAAACTCTTACCTGTAAAGTTGGAACCTCCAAACCTTTATCTGCTAAATTAATTCCCCCAAACTTATACCTGATGATCTGAATCACCCAAAACCTTTACCTAAGCTACATTCCTGCAAACTTTTACCAGCTGAATCCTCCTAAACCTTTACCTTTATAAGTTGAATCTGCCTAAACCTGTACCTGCTAAGCTGAAACCCTTAAACATTTGCCCCCAAAATCCTGGATGCGGTGTTGGGATCCAGGGCACCAGGGAAGAGATGTGGTGCAAGTCCCCTACACTAGCAATGCTCAACCTTCTCTGAGGTTGGTAGCCATGCTTTCCCTTGCCTAAAATGGGCAACCTGCAAACCTTACGTGGACTAGGTACTACCTCTTTGGGATGAATGGTGCTCATCTTCACAGATAGTTTTAATTTCCTGTTGTCTAGGACATCACAACTTGCCCATTCTCTTACAGGCATTGGTCTGCTGTCTGACAAAGAATCATGGTAGATAACCTGGCTTAAATTCTTTACACTGACACCCATGTTGCATCACTACAGCACAAAATCTGAGACAAAGCAATACCCCCAGGAGTCTTCCATGACAAATAATATGCTAGAAAAATTTCCATGAAACAGGGAAGCTAAATCTAATAGCTGTCCGAAGCTGCCAGTCGTCCTTTTAAAAGTGGACTTTTCACCTCTTTGCAAAAGTTGCAGATTTAGATTTTGTTAGAGTGGAGCAGAGTTAGAACCTCTGTATGTCTTATGTTGTGTTATGAGTCTCCTTTCAGGAGATTGCTTATCAGTTCTTGTTTTGCATGAAACACACAGCTTGGATAACAGATTATGATAAATCTCCCCGATGGGGAAACAAAAAAAACCCTGACAGAGTTTCTAAACTTTCTCTCAAATAAAAAAGTATTTTCTTGCTGCTTGTTTTTCCGATGGGAAGAGGAAATCTCTCCAACAGGGACTCGGACAGCAATGAAATCTGGACAGGAGTTCTAAATTTTCCATATTCTATAGGAAAGTTTGTCTGGAGTTGGGCTTTAAGCAACTGTAGTAGTTGATTGCATTTTTTAAGATATTCAGGAAATGAGTCAGCATCAACTCTTATGTACTTGCCAGTTTTTAAACCCTTTACACATTCAATTCCAAATACCCCACGGTTCTATCTAATTAATATAGAACTAATTAACTCTCTCAATCTTAATATAAGATTTAAAAAAAAAATGCACACTGGAAATGAAGAAAGATGCCATTCAGTCAATTCCCATTTAATGATCCAAAGATCCAAACAATCATTATCAATTTATGTATATATATATATATATATATATATATATATATATATATATATATATATATATATATATATATATATAAAGAAGAAATAAAATGCTTAATGCTAAAAACAGGTTCTTGTTGACGCATATTGATCTTCACTGAGTGGTACACCTGTTCCTACAGACGTACTGAGGAAATGTGCTGGTAAACAATCAGATGGTGTTATTTAAATTAGTTGCAAATTTTCTGAAAAGATGGTGTTTTCAAGGAATTTGTCATTAATTGCTATGTATTTAATAATGTATCTTGTTTAGCTTGTCACCAAATATAGCATTTTAAGACATAGAGACGCTATAATCAGAACTATCTCAATAACTGGGGGTCCTAAAGTAACTACTGAATGCCAGGGTCCAGGGCAAGACCAGACTAGGGGATGAGGGGCATTTGCCCCCTGGGCCAGTATTCTTAGGTCATGTTGGGGTCGTGGCCCTGAGTGGAGATTTTTCATTATTCAGTTATCAAGTAGAATTATGACAGCATTTCTGGCAGAGGGATGCCTTCCAGCATTCAAGTGATTGTAAAGGTTGTGATTTGTTTTTTAATCACATACATGTTATACTTACCTGCTCTGTACAATGGTTTTGCACAGGTCAGCCCTGATCCTCTTCTTTTTGGGTCCACCACTGGCGCTCCTTGCCCCTGTTGAGTGGCCCCCGAAAGCAAGCCTCTTGCTATGGGAGCATTTGAGCAGGCGCTTTCCCCATCTGCGTTCCTGTAAAAAGACATTGCCCATTCACACACTGAGCACAGTTTGGCCATGCCCCGCTCTCCCCTCGTTAACTCCCTAGCAGTGATTGACAACAGAAGGAGCCAATTGCCCCCGATGCTGTTTGAGCCAATAATAAAAGAGAGAGACCTGGGAGAGCCGCTGCTTTCATGCACATCACTGGATTGAGGTAAGTATGGGGGGGGGGGGCTGCACCCAGAAGTTTTTTTACCTTATTGCATATAATGCATTGGGGGGGGGGGGATTTGCCTTTAGAACAACTTTACCTCCCTTGCAGCTCTGAAATGTCATATGATCAAATGCCAAGAGGAAGCTGATGCTGGAAGGTGTGCCACAAAAACCATGCCCTTTACAATCCATGTCACAGAGGTAATGCCTCTGTGTCTCTAGATGAGTAAAGGCCCTAAATAAAATAGGGGTTCAGGGTCTTTGAAACTGACAGAGCACTCCATAAGGATGGTGGCTTTACTGTGGACAGCTTTCAGGTTGAGGGTCGAACTTGGAGTGACAGCAGGCAGAATGGAGGCTTGGTAAAACAACAGCAGGCAAGGTCAAAGTAAAACAGACAACAAGTCAGGGCAGGCAGATAAAAAGGATTGTTGATAATCAGGCAGAGGTCATAAACAGATGTCAGAACTAGAACAGAGATCATGGGCACAGGAGTCCGGGAACAAATCCTCAGAGAGCTCTTCGTTAAGGTAACTCCCAAGTTTATTAAGCAGGTTTCAAAATCTTTCCAGGGCATGACTTCAGAAAATGGGGTTGATTTACTAAAGCCAAACAGACTGTGCACTTTGCAAAGTGCAGTTGCCCTCTGCAAGTGCAGTTGCTCCAGAGCTTAGTAAATGAGGGAAAGCTTCACTTTGCAAAGAATACCCAATCACATGCAAGGAACATTTTAAAAAAAAAAAACAGCATTTTTGCTTGCACATGATTTGATGTCAGTCAGCAGAGCTTCTGCTCATTTACTAAGCTCTGGAGCAACTGCACTTTGTTAAGTGCACAGTCTATTTGCCTTTAGTAAATCAGCCCCAAAGTGTCCATTACTTCTCCCTAAGAATGAGCACAGAAGAATGAGAAAGTCTAAAAACGCAAACTGAAAAAGACTAGTGCAAGCCATACACGTCTCGAATTCCAAAGACTGGGTATGTTGGAAATTTTTTGAAAAAGGAACAAATCTCTTAACTAAAGATGGGAGAATCTTGCGAGAAATATAATTGATAAAGAAATGTGCATGTGCTGTTACCTGGAAAGAAAAGAAGATTCCTGGCCACAAATTTTATTTTCTGTAACAACATTAGGTGAAATTGAAGGCATGGTTTGTCGAATTTTGAAATCAATAGTGGCACTGCCACCATCGGATCACAAATTATTCGGAATTTGACCCACTTATGGCCTGCATAAAGAAGGGTTTCCCAGGGGTTCAAATGTGGTTGCAAAGATGAAAAATATTTAGGCATAGGGCTCAGGCACAAAGTAGCAGAAGGATCCTGAAGAGACCCAGCTGCAACATGAACAGCTGTGGACATTGACACAGGTTGGTTTTGGAACAGCACATTTCCTCATGCTCACCAATCACTTTGGCATCATGGCACATCCTTCGTGGTACACTTTCTTTGGCCTCCAGAAATCTGTCCCTACCATGAAAATACAAGTTGGTAGTGTTTGCTTCCCAGATCGTCATGTTCCTAGTCCTCCCCTGCAAGGGTCATGCCATGTATTGTAATTTATCTTGCCAGTCTCTGATGTCAACTTTTATTGTCAGTAATTCTATTTTGTCAGTAAGTGCACAATGCTGTTTTACTAGTAAAAATGGATGAGAGTCAGAGAAAGGCTAACATATATTTAAAGCCAAAACTTGTTTTAAATTTTTGCTAGAGTCAAGAAGGGTTTGTTTTTTTATAATTTCTTGCTGTCTGTGGTTCACTGGGGAGATTTTTTTCACTTCCTGTCCCATTGAAACAATAGGAAACAGGGGAAAGTCTCTTCAAAGAAAGGCAAAAATGAGTGTTCCCATTGTAAGATTTTCCTTCTTTTCCTGTTCCAGTGACAACTCAAACTTGAAGATTTTCTCTCCCTTTCAGTCTCTGCGACAATGGTGATCAAGACAAATATGGAAGATGAATCTCCGCAGCAGAGATGCAAACAGCATTAAAAGATTAACAGGGGTTCCAACCCTTTCCATCTTTGCTTACCATAGGCTTTGGTGTGTGCTAGATGGTAGCTTCATATTTCTTCTGTAGTCATTTTCATAGCTCCTGTTCCTCAAGGATAGAGTCCTTTTAGAGCTGTGATAAAACAATAGCTATAAACCCACTGTGTTGTTTCTTTACTGAACCAGGCCAAGAAAGGCCATTATCAAGACAAGGAGTAAGGAGAATCAGACATCAACAAAAATACCTTTGTTTGATGGGTAGAGAAAGGTTGGGACCTCATCATGTTGTATTGTTTTATCGCTAACAAGATTCACTCACTTTCTGAACGGGAAGCAAAGGAAATTTAACTCTAGGGGGACACAATAAAAACCGGGCAAAGGTTCCCACCCTTCCATGCTCTACCCAAAACTTTTATTTTTCTGCATTGACCAACCAATAACCTTTAAAAGTCCAACTAAGCCAGCAATCTAAGCCCTGATGAAAAATCATAAAGCTCATGAAAATGCGTTGTTATCTTTGTGATGACATACAGTAAATGCAGTATACTTGGACTCCTAAAAGTTTGGAATGGAGCTCTTATTCTCCTTGTGCCTTCCATTGTTCTTGAAGCACCTTTGCCATGGCTGCTAGTTTCCCCAGGACGGGGGCAGAGGCAGGTGTGGACTGGGCTGGGGGGCAGGGTGGCAATTTCCCCCCCGGCTGCTCTGATGCCCCAAAAAAAAGGCCGCCGCAGTGGCCCTTCACTCACGGTATTAGTGCCCCATTACGCTTGTTCCATGTTGGCTGCTACTGCCCTCTGCCTGGTTGCTGTGACCACCTGGCGTCTAGCAACCAGTGACGTCACTCAGTGCAGGCCCCAACATTCACAGCGGAGGTCTGAGGAGGATGTAACTCCTTTTCTACCTAGTGCTTAGCTCCACCCACCTTCTCCAGCAGCTGTGCTGCCTTTGAGAGTCTCAGTCTACTCAGTCTGAGGTAAATGGAACAACATGTCATGAGGGAGTCATGAGGGAGTCGGGCACAGACCCATACAGAAAGGATAGCAGCTGAGCTTCTGCTGGAGGACAGATGACACCCATGGAGGGATGGGTGGAGGAGGTCACATCCTTAGATCTCAGGGGTCCATGCTGGGATCTGTAGTCCTTCACTTTTGGGAAATTTGCCCTCCAAAAGTGAAGGACTACAGGTCCCAGCATGAACCCCTCAGAGCTGAGAATGTGACACCCCCCCTGCCCCCCCAACTAGTGAAGGACTACAAGTCCCAGCATGAACCCCTAAGATCTAAGGGGTCACATCCTTAGGTCTCAAGGGTTCTTGCTGGGACATGTAGTCCTTCACTTTTGGTCGGGCACATTCCAAGATCTAAAGTGTTCATGCTGGGAATTGTAGACCTTCACTTTTCATTTTTGGGGAGGTCCCATCCTTAGATCTCAAGGGTTTATGCTGGGACTTGTAGTCCATCACTTTTGAATTGAAAGACTCCTAGTCCCAGCATGAACTCCTCAGAGGATGGGATCCCCCCCCAACTAGTGAAGGACAAGTACCAGCATGAACCCTTAAGATCTAAAGATATTACCGACCAAAAGTTATCAGTAGTTGGACTTGGACTGCAAATCATATGCTTTTTTATTATAATACTATTTTTACATTTTCTAAGTTTTATTTTTTTGGTGGAAGGGGGGGGGGGTTGCAGTGCAAGTAGCACCGGCCCTGAGACCTTTGCACCTCCTTCATGTTTGATAGCTACCTAGCCAGAGTTATTTTACTCTGTAATATGGACACATTGTAAGAGTCACATTCTGGACCCAGAATGGCTTACATCTTCTGAGCAATGAATACTTGACTGAGGCTTTGACCATTATCTGCTTTAACCAAAACTGTTTTTTTTTTTCTGGTATTCTAGTTTGAATACTACAGAAGTTTGTATAGCAAACACTTCAGTTTTTTTTTAATAAAAGTGAAGCTCCTGTGAAGAAACTTTTGACTCACTTTGTACTCTTTTATATATTAAATAGCAAATATATATATATATATATATATATATATATATATATATATATATATATATATATATATGCTTTATAACATTTATTCTGCTTCTTTTAGTGGCGATATCTTTTTTTTTTTTTATTAGCCCACTGTCGGCAGAATCTGGGTGAGTGCAGAACTAAGTGCACCCCTGCTTCCAACAAACTCAAAGATGGCCAAGACCACAAGGAAGGCAAGGCTGGGGAGGCCCCCAAAGGTTCAACAACTGGAACACTTTCCACCCCAGGAACCGAAGACCGGTCCCACCCAGAGGAGGAGGAGGATACCAAGGGACATGGAGAGGTCAACAACAAACAGGATACTTGAGACCACAATACCAGAACCAATACTGGGAAAACGAAGACGTACACGAGGGAAGAGAGGAGGCCAGAAGAAAAAGAAGACGCAAATTTTAGGACAGGGCATTTTTAATCTGACTGATGTTGTTTTTACCCCAGATGAACTTTTTATCCTAGATCTTGGTCTTAAATATGCTCCAAATAAGGAAGTGGATCCCTTTGAAGTTTTTATAGATTTGCACAAGTTTTTAAGAAAACTCAAAATAAAGAAGCATTTTAGTCTGAAAGGTTCCACGCAAACATCAGGCAACTCTAAATTTGAGCATTCAGGGTTACGGAACAAATCCCTTTTTAACCCTAAAGTACTGGGAGCAGAATGCATTAGTGCGTTTAAACAAATGGTAGAGGCGGATCTACGTAAGATAAAAACCAATCCAAGAAAATACAACTACATTCAACACACCATAAAGAAACTAGAGAAAAAGAAAAACATAGTCATCAGGCCCGCAGACAAGGGAGGCGGCCTGGTCATTTTGAACAAATCTGATTATGAAGCCGAAATGAGCCACCTTCTCAGTATACCTGACACATATAAAAAGCTTAAAAGCAATCCTACCAAAATATATAAAAAGAAACTTAAAGACTACGTGAAAAAGGGGAAGGAACTAGGAATACTCAATAAAAAAGAAGGAGAATATTTAATATCTGAATCTAATAAGATACCAGTGGTATATTATTTACCTAAGATCCACAAAAACGCACAGAAGCCACCCGGTAGGCCTATAGTAAGTGGCATAGATTCACTGTTCTCAAGACTGGGTGAATACATAGACACTTATCTACAACCAATAGTCAAAAAAGGTAGATCCTATCTTAAAGATAGCTCCGAACTCATTAAAGATTTAAAATCCATTCCCATCACAGACCAGTGCTTCCTAGCCACTATAGATGCGAATTCGCTATATACAAGCATCACCCAATCAGATGGCCTACGGGCAGTAAAAAAGGCATTACAACAACATAGCAAATTAAAACAAACACAGATAGAATATATTATTGAGGGATTAGAATTGGCAATGTCACACAATTTCTTTTGGCATAATAAAGAATACTATTTACAAACAAAGGGTGTGGCTATGGGAGCCAAATATGCACCGAGTGTTGCTAATTTACTCATGGACTTACTAGAGGAAACTTGTGTCTATGGGCGACATATTCCAGAGTTGGTTTTTTACAAACGCTACATAGATGATATTGTAATTATTTGGAATGGCACTGAAGACACTTTAAAAGAATTTTTTTCAATACTTAATAATAATCCTTTTGGAATAAAGTTCACCGGCAACTGGAACCAAGAATCGATTAATTTTTTAGATTTGCAAATTTTTAAGGAGGAACATGTTTTAAAAAGTAGAACTTTTTTTAAGAGCACAGATAGAAATGGATATATACCTATTAATAGTTGCCACCATCCCAATTGGAAAGGGAATATACCTAAAGGCCAGTTCATAAGAATGAGACGGAATTGTGATAAACACGAAGATTTTCTAACACAATCAGAAATCCTATTGGATAGATTTGTAGAAAAAGGATACGACAAAGAGAAATTATACAAAACTAGAGAAATAATATCCAAAATGAATAGGGACGATTTGCTAAACAAAAAGAATCGTATAAACAAGAGAGGAGAAATGGCTTTCATTACAGGATTTCATAAAAATTTTAGAGAGACTGAACGCATCATCAAGAGATACTGGCCTATACTTAAATCCGACAGGACCCTTTCCAAATTGTTACCCAATAAACCTGCGTTTATATACAGAAAGGCACCTTCACTTCGAAATCAATTGGTACACAACGTGGTGGATCCACCTAAACCAGTGAAAATGTTCAAAGACCTTAAGGGGTTCATTAGGTGCAAAAGATGCTTGGCCTGTAAGACTAACCCAAAACAACCGAGGAAAACATTACAATTTAAATCGAGAACAACAGGGGAAAATTTCAATATTAATAAACTTATTACTTGCCAGACAGACCATGTTACATATTTGGTGGAATGTCCCTGCCGTTTACAATATGTGGGTAGGACCACCAGACCGTTATATATCAGAATCAGAGAGCATATTAAAAATATCCGTTTAGGTTTCCCTAAGCACAGCCTGTCTAGGCATTTTGCGGAGAAGCATAATAAGGACCCTAGAGGCCTCACTTTCTGTGGCATCGATTGTATATCCGCACATTGGTGAGGAGACAATAAAACAAGAAAGATCTCCAAAAATGAAACTTTATGGATCTATAGATTACATACACTACAGCCCAAAGGCCTAAATTTAGATATCGACTTAAATTGTTTTATTTCTAATTTTTAGTATTCATTTTTATCTGTGTAACTTAGGATTATTCACCACCCTTGTTTTTAGATCTAGTTAATGTCTGTGACATATTGGGACATGACACATATATGTGAGATGTCCTAGTGCAACTTCATTTAAATTATGTGTGCCATACGGAAATAAATCCCATATGTGATTATTACATTTATTAGATTTAACACTAGATATTTGGAACACCTTTACCCTCACGTAGTTCCTATCCGCCCCTTTGTTAAAAATTTTAATATATATTTTAATATACTTTTTAAAATATTTAAAATATATTTTTTAAATTCATGTGAATTTAATATATGTATTTATTGACATTATTTTGTGTAGTTCTGCCCATGTCCACTAGATGTCTCCCGTAAATTCCCCCATCGCAAATACAGTTTAAAATTACATATACCCGTCTTCTACACTCCCCCCTTTTTTACATTTATCTTTTTTTACATTTTTTACATTTATCTTCTTCCTATGTATATTTTTATTTTTTATTTTTTATGTTTTACTGATAGTTACATTTATCGGCATGTATTGTGTTTTATGTATTTGAATACCGAATGTATATTATGCTTCCGGAAATATGTATATGCATGACCAGGAACCATTTTACACTGATATTTAAAATATTTATATATACCGCCTCGCTAAGAGTTTTTCAACATATTCGGACGGAGTTGTCTCTGTTTTGTATATGGCTTTTTCATTCTAGCGGGCGCCATGTTTCCGTAGTCCGCTTGGACCGCACAACAAATCAGGAAGCTCTATCAGGGTTGCCTGGTTACCGCATACATATTTAAGGGAAGCTTGCCGGACGTGACTTGACGCTGCTGATGACGTACAAGCTACGAAACGCGTACAGCGTGTCAAGTCATTTCCGGTAAACCTATATGGGAACGAGGCTTGGATCGCAAGCGCTCGGACAATACAGTTACGCTCGTTTTTTTCCTGTTCAATGTGAGTACCTTTTCATTTTTTTGCTCAATAAAGCATATTGCGGAATTACGCTATGTCCACCATTTATTTTCTGGTTTAAATATCGGGAGTGGAGCTGAGTGGATCCCTCGGAACACACCTAGGCAGGAAGGCACACAGGGGACCATCCTAGGGTACATCCACACCAGGACCAGCCTGATCCTTGGCACACGCCCTCCATCCAGGGATAGGAGGATACCGCTAGGTTGCCAGACCCATAAAAAACACCCGCTCTATACCCCTGTGTGGGGTGGGTGTCTCTGGTAAGTGTGCAATTTTACCAAAGGAATCCCAGCACCTTACCACCCACCACGGGGTCACCTTTTCACCTGAGTGTCGGTTTGTTCCGAGTGCTGTCACCTTTATTGCTTTTTGAAATCACCGCACATGATATAGACTTTTCTACTGGATCTTTCCCTATTGGACATTGCAAGCTGTATTTTAACCACTTTACAACCGGAGGATTTTGCTGTCTTACGTCCAGACCACTTTTTGTGCTTCGGCACTGTGCGACTTTAACTGACAATTGTGCGGTCATGCAATGTGGTACCCAAACAAAATTTACGTCCTTTTTTTCCCACAAACAGAGCTTTCTTTTGGTGGTATTTGATCACCTCTGCGCTTTTTATTTTTTGCGATATTAATAAAAAAAGAGCGAAAATTTTGCAAAAAAATGAAATTTTCAACTTTGTCTTTTAAAAAATATCCAATATACTCAATTTATGTCATATTTTTTGGCCAAAATATATTTAGCTACATGTCTTTGACAAAAAAAAATTCAATGAGCGTATTTTTATTGGTTTGCGCAAAAGTTATAGCGTCTACAAACTATGGTGTAAATACTGAAATTTTACGCAGCTTTAATTTCTGACTGCCTATCTCAATTCATGAAGTGCTAAAATGGCAGGGCAGTACAAGACCCCCCAAATTACCACTTTTTGGAAAGTAGACATCCTAAGGAATGTTCTGAGATGCATGTTGAGCTCATTGAATATTTAATTTTTTTGTCACAGGTGTTTGAAAAATGAATAAAAAAAAAAAAAATTTTTTTTTTAACACAAAGTTGTCACTAAAAGATAAATTTCTCACACATGCCATGGGTATATGTGTAATTACACCCCAAAATATATTCTGCTGCTTCTCCTGAGTACAGGGATACCACATATGTGAGACTTTTTGGGAGCCTAGCTGTGTACGGGACCCCGAAAATCAATCTCCATCTTTAGGTTTTCTAATGGCGTAAATTGCTGATTTTACTCCTCACTACCCATCACAGTTTCGGAGGCCCTGAAATTTCAAGATAGCACAAAACCCCCCAAATGACCCCATTTTGCAAAGTAGACACCCCAAGCTATTTGCTGAGAGGCATGGTGAGTCCATGGAATATTTTATATTTTGCCACAAGTTTTGGGAAAATTACAATTTTCTTTTTTTTTTTTTTTTAACACAAAGTTGTCACTAAAAGATAAATTTCTCACACATGACATGGGTATATGTGGAATGACACCCCAAAATACATTCTGCCGCTTCTCCTCAGTATGGGGATACCCCATGTGTGAGACTTTTTGGGAGCCTAGCTGTGTATGGGACCCCGAAAATGAATCTCCATCTTTAGGTTTTCTAATGGCGTAAATTGTTGATTTCACTCCTGACTACCCATCACAGTTTCGGAGGCCCTGAAATTTCAACATAGCACAAAACCCCCCCAAATGACCCCATTTTGCAAAGTAGACACCCCAAGCTATTTGCTGAGAGGCATGGTGAGTCCATGGAATATTTTATATTTTGCCACAAGTTCCGGGAAATATATTATTATTATTTTTTTTTTTTGTTTTTTTACACAAAGTTGTCACTAAATGATATATTGCTCACACATGCCATGGGTATATGTGAAATGACACCCCAAAATACATTCTGCTGCTTCTCCTGAGTACAGGGATACCACATGTGTGAGACTTTTTTGCAGTCTAGCCGAGTACAGGTCCTCGAAAGCCAACCCCCACTTTCAGGCTTTCCAAGGGCGTAAATTGTTGATTTCACTCCTGACTACCTATCACAGTTTCGGAGGCCATGAAATGCCAAGACAGCACAACCCCCCTCCAAATGACCCCTTTTCGGAAAGTAGACACCCTAAGCTATTTGCAGAGAGGCATGTTGGGTGTTTTGCAGATCTCACTTTTTGTCACAAAGTTTTGGAATTTGAAAAAAGAGGAAAAAAAATGCATTTTCCTGTTTTTTCTTCATTTTCCAAAAAAAATGAGAGATGCAAAATACTCACCATGCCTCTCAGCAAATAGATTAGAGTGTCTACTTTGCAAAATGAGGTCATTTTGGGGGGTTTTGTGCCATCTTGGCGTTTCATGGCCTTCAAAAGTGTGATAGGTAGTAAGGAGTGAGATCAACAATTTACGCCCTTAGAAAGCCTGAAGGTGGGGAGTGGTTTTCCGGGTCCTGTACGCGGCTAGACTGCAAAAAAGTCTCACACATGGGGTATCCTTGTACTCAGGAGAAGCAGCAGAATGTATTTTGGGGTGTCATTTCACATATACCCATGGCATGTGTGAGCATTATATCATTTACTGACAACTTTGTGTAAAAAAAAAAAAAAAAAAAAAAAAAATAATAATTTTCCTGAAACTTGTGGCAAAATATAAAATATTCCATGGACTCATCATGCCTCTCATCTAATAGCTTGGAGTGTCTACTTTGCAAAATGGGGTCATTTGGGGGGGTTTTGTGCCATTTTGGCATTTCATGGCCTTCAAAAGTGTGATAGGTAGTAAGGAGTGAGATCAACAATTTACGCCCTTAGAAAGCCTGAAGGTGGGGAGTGGTTTTCCGGGTCCTGTACGCGGCTAGACTGCAAAAAAGTCTCACACATGGGGTATCCTTGTACTCAGGAGAAGCAGCAGAATGTATTTTGGGGTGTCATTTCACATATACCCATGGCTTGTGTGAGCATTATATCATTTACTGACAACTTTGTGTAAAAAAAAAAAAAAAAAAAAAAATAATAATTTTCCTGAAACTTGTGGCAAAATATAACATATTCCATGGACTCATCATGCCTCTCATCTAATAGCTTGGAGTGTCTACTTTGCAAAATGGGGTCATTTGGGGGGGTTTTGTGCCATTTTGGCATTTCATGGCCTTCAAAAGTGTGATAGGTAGTAAGGAGTGAGATCAACAATTTACGCCCTTAGAAAGCCAGAAGGTGCGGATTGGTTTTCCGGGTCCTGTATGTGGCTAGACTGACAAAAAGTCTCACACATGGGGTATCCCTGTACTCCGGAGAAGCAGCAGAATGTATTTTGGGGTGTCATTTCACATATACCCATGGCATGCGTGAGCAATATATTATTTAGTGACAACTTTGTGTAAAAAAAAAAAAAAAACAAATTGTCATTTTCCTGAAACTTAGGGCAAAATATAAAATACTCCATGGACTCAATATGCCTCTCAGCAAATAGCTTTGGGTGTCTACTTTCCAAAAAGGGGTAATTTGGGGGGTGTTTGAACAGTCCTGGCATTTTATGCTCAATTTTAGCAACACATCACCCACTCTTCTAACCACTTGAAAACCAAGCCTTTTCTGTGAGTTTTTGTTTACATGAAAAAATATTTTTTTTTCACAAGAAAATTACTTTGAACCCCCAAACATTATATATTTTTTTAAAGCAGAGGCCCTACAGAACAAAATGGTGGATGTTGCAATTTTTTTTGTTACACGGTATTTGCGCACACATTTTCCAAACGCAATTTTTGCGTAAAAAAACACTTTTTTTATTTTTAATGCAGAAATACACTATATAATTCCAAATTGTTTGGTAAAATTTAAAAGATGATCTTATGCCGAGTTCATAGACACCTAACATGACATGCTTTAAAAATTGCGCACGCCCGTGCCGCGGCAACAAACTACGTACGGTTTTAAAAGCCTTTAAAAGTCTTTACAGGTTACCACTTTGGACTTACAGAGGAGGTCTACCACAACAATTACTGCCCTCGACCTGGCGTTCACGGCGATACCTCACATGCATGCTGAAATTGCGGTTTACATATGACACTAGACCAACGCTTGTGCGCGCATTTGCGCGCAAGCACGGGGGGACAGGGGGGCTTGATTTTTTTTTTTGTTTTTTTTTTTTTTTTAATTTGCTTTCTTATGTTATTTTGACACCTTTTCTTTCATTTTTTTTTCTTTAATCATTTTTATTGTTATCACGGTGAATTTAAATTTCCTCTATGATAGCAATCTGTAGTGACAGGTACTCTTTTTAAAAAAAATTGGGGTCTTTTATACTCTAGATCTTTCCTCTGACCTTAACGCATCTGACCATACCAAAATTGGTGTGATAAAATACTTTCCCAATTTCCCAATGGCGCTGTTTATTTCTGGCGAAACAGAAGTTATGAAATGCTCGTAGCCTCCGGCATCTTAGGCCATAGAGATGATTGGAGCCATTCTCATCTCCAATCAGCTCTATGGTTAGATAATTGAACCACCGGCTGCACTCTCGGGTTAACCGGTGGGACAGGAGAGCCCGAGAAAAACCGTGGAAGGCAGCGGAAGGCGGCAGGAGGGGGGGGGGGAGTCCCCTCCCACTGCATGTAAAAGCAGTCTAGCGGCCAATTATCCGCTAGGATTGCTTTTACATGTAAGCCGACCGCTTGCTGTAAAAAACGATACCAAGATGATGCCTAAATCTGCAGGCATCATCCTGGTATAACCACTCAAAGTCCAGCAACGTACCAGTACATTGCTGGTCTTTGTTTGGCATATAGGTTTTTTTTTTTTCATGCAGCCTGTGGGCTGAACGAAAAAAAAGAGAACCTATCAGAAATCAGCACAGGAATAATGCGTAGTATTACTCATCATTAACCGCCCAAACAACCACCCACTGAATTTAATGATGGGTATACACGACACTATCCACGTATACCAAAATAGGATTTTAACTGCAGTGCTGAAATCAGAAAATCACCACAGCTGCTATCAGCAAAGGTATCCATATATGCTGAGCGCAAACGCTGTTTGTGTCAGAATATATAAAATCAATGCATGGTAGCCGACGAGTACCTGCAAGAGAAACAGGTCACAAAAGAATGAAAAAACAAACAAAGTACATTAAAAAAAAGTACATTAGGAAGAGTAGGACATATAAAATGACTGACACAACAAAAGTTTTTGGATTCTCATCATTAACCGCCCAAACAACCACCCACTGAATTTAATGATGGGTATACACGGCGCTATCCACGTATACCAAAATAGGATTTTAACTGCAGTGCTGAAATCAGAAAATCACCACAGCTGCTATCAGCAAAGGTATCCATGTATGCTGAGCGCAAACACTGTTTGTGTCAGAATATATGAAATCAATGCGTGGTAGCCGACGAGTACCTGCAAGAGAAACAGGTCACAAAAGAATGAAAAACAAACAAAGTACATTAAAAGTACATAGGAAGTGTAGAAGAACATAAAAAATGACTGAGACTACAACTATTTTTGGCTTTTATGTATTTTTTTTTTCTTCTTCAAACGTCGAGTTCCAGGTTCCAGGTTCGGGTCTCTCAAAATGACGATAGCCATCGAACATCTTTTGAGACCCTGTGTAAATGTGCCCTAAACTGTGCCGTGCTGTACCCTATGCTAATAATCCACTAGTGTGTGGTAGCGACGGAAACAGTCACCGTGGCAAAGACCAGGTCGGTCAGGACAGTCGGGACAATAATTCCGGGTGTCACGCCTAAATCCGCGCTTGCTGCAGACACGGCATCTTTTTTGGGGGTATCGTTTGGTATCGGTACTCGGGAGGTATTGCGGAAAATGCCTCTCATGCAGCCGCCTCACTGCATCTGGTTGGGGAAGTTGGGCAGGAGCACCAGCTGAATACACAAGGGCTCTGATTATCTCTTCTTGGAATTGAAAGAAGGATAATGTTCCAGCAGAAGCTTTGTATAAGACAAAAGCGTTGTAAACAGCCAATTGAAATAGGTATACAGACACTTTTTTGTACCAGCGTCTGGCCTTACGGGCAATTAAGTACGGTCCCATCATCTGGTCGTTGAAGTCCACCCCTCCCATTTTACGGTTATAGTCGTGGACACAGAGGGGTTTCTCAACAACAACACCGGTGACCGTAGTAATTTGGACTGCCGTGTCTGGGTGAATGGAGGACAGCACGTAAACGTTTCGTTTGTCCCTCCACTTCACTGCAAGCAATTCCTCGCACCTCAAGCAGGCTCTCTCCCCCGAGCTCAGTGGGGCATTCACTAGCCGTTGGGGGAAGCCCCGGCGATTAGATCGCACGGTGCCACAAGCGCCAATTTGCAATTGATAGAGGTGTCTAAAAAGTGGCACGCTTGAATAGAAATTGTCCACGTACAAGTGGTACCCCTTTCCGAATAAGGGTGACACCAAGTCCCAAACTATCTTGCCGCTGCTCCCTATGTAGCCTGGGCAGTCGGGGGGCTCCACAGTGCTATCTTTTCCCTCATAGACACGGAAATTAACTGTATAGCCTGTGGCCCTGTCACAAAGCTTATACAACTTGACCCCGTATCTGGCACGCTTGCTGGGGAGGTACTGTTTGATAGCAAGGCGACCAGTAAACTTAATCAGGGACTCGTCAACGCAGACATCTTGTTGGGGGGTAAACAAGGCTGCGAACCGCTGATTGAAGTGGTCTATGAGGGGCCGAATTTTGTGGAGCCGATCATATTCAGGGTCTCCCCGAGGACGACAGAGTTCATTGTCGTTGAAATGCATGAACCGAAATATTTGTTGGTATCGAGCCCTGGACATAGCAGCAGAGAACACGTACATTTGATGAATTGGGTCAGTGGACCAATATAACCGCAATTCATTCTTTCTTGTAATGCCCGTGTTGAAGGAAAGGCCCAGAAAGGTTTTAAACTCCTGAATCGTAATAGGATTCCAGGCGAATGGTCTGGCAAGGGGTGAATTTGGGTTGGCGGCGATGAATTGTTGAGTGTACAAATTTGATTGGTCCACAATAGATCTGAAAAGATCTTCAGTGAAAAACAGCTCAAAAAAGTTTATGGGATTAAAACCAGCTGTTTCCACTTGGATTCCGGGTTGGGCGGTGAATGGGGGAAGTACTGGCGCTGTGGAATCTGTGGGCTGCCAATTAGGATATGCCAGCGCTTCAGGGAGGACACTATGGGCTCTACGGGCCTGTCTTCGGATACGCGGTGGCTGCGGGCCACTACTCGTGCTAGCCACCGCACCAGCTTCAACTGCACTCAGGTGACTCGCCACGTCACCAGGTGATACTGCAGTGCTGGTTGAAGGTCCAGGGTGTACTAGGCCGCTCGTGCTTGCCAGTTCACGAGAAGTGTGAGCGGCACTAGTACTGGCACTCTGCTGCATACCAGAAACCTCCAGTTCTTGCAAGTCAACAACTCCAGAATGGGGTCGGGTACGCCTGACCCTAGCAGGGACCCCTCTGTCGGAGCTATCTGTCAGGGAGCCGCTGCTGTCATCTGGTTCGTATATTGACCCTGATTCTGACAGTGAGGCTTCCCCATCGCTCTCACTTGACATGGCCATTATACTGTATATAGCATCATCACTGAACGAACGTTTTGTCATTTTGGTAGCTAAATTTACTCGTACAGTGATGCGACTACTAGGTAATAAAAGCACCTGGTTGTCGAGGACTATTTGGTCGCTACAAAGAAAAACTGCTAGTGCTAACAGAGATCAGGCCTGACTCTGCTAACGCAGCGGTTTTGTGTGATTTGTGTTTTTTGGAAGTGTCAGTAATCTATTGATTACTACACTTGCCTGGGTAAGGTGGGCTGGGCAGGGGGGCTAAACGCAGGTGCTAGCAGGAATCAGTGCTGATTGTGCAAACACTGCGTTTGGGGAACACTAAATTATGAGGACGCTAGTATAGTTCTGATCAGATCAGATATTGATCTGTTCAAACACTATACTAGTAACGGTGGTGTGTGTGTGTTAGTGTACTTGACTCTAACTGACGCTAAGTAACGGTGGTGTAGTGGGACCCTGACGCTAACTAGCTAGCCTAAGTTGTGTCACCCGTGACGCTAATACAGTGATCGGTAATCACTGTATATAGTGAACACTGTGACAGGGAAGTGAAGGGGTTAAACTGGGGGAGATCAAGGGGTTAAACCTTTATAGAGGATAGATGGCGGGTGGCCTAAACCTATTCGGGCCTAGCGCAAGCGCAAATTAGGGTCACCAGTGACACTAAATACAGTGATCAGTAGTTATCTGATATACTGTATATATTAGTGCACTGATTTATATGGAGTGAAGGGGTTAACTGGGGAAGATCAAGCGGTTAAAAGTTTATTAGGGAATAGGTGGCGGGTGCCCTAACCCTATATGGGCTTAGCGCAAGCGCAAATTAGGGTCACTAGTGACACTAAATACAGTGATCAGTATTTACCTATATACTGTATTTAGTGCACAGAGTAATAGGTAGTGAAGGGGTTAACTGGGGCTGATCAAGGGGTAAAAACTTTATTAGGGGATAGGTGGCGGGTACCCTAACCCTATTTGGGCCTAACGCAGGCGCAAACTACGCTCACAAGTGACACTTATACAGTGATCAGTAAAATATCTGTATACCACTGTATATAGTGTTCACTGTGAGGGGTTTTGGGGGTGATCAGGGGGTGATCAGAGGTGATGAAGGGGTTAAATGTACCTATGTGAGGTGTGTCAGTGTAGTGCTTAGTGGAACTCACGTTTTTGGTGTGTCTCTGTCTCTCTCCTGGAACCGAAAGGACTCCAGGAAGGACAGTGACATCACTTCCCCTGTCTGTGTTTACATTACACAGACAGGGGACAGATTGCCATTGGTGGGGACCGATCTACAGACACTGACCAAAAATCATTGGTCAGTATCTGATGACTGATCGGTTCCCTACCGAATGACATCGGGATCGGGACCCGCGGCGCGCGGGAGCGCGCTCTGGAGCCGTGATCGCGCATCACGTTAATACTACGTGGCTGAGCGGTATCGTGCCGCTCTGCCGCAGTAGTATTACCGTGAGCGGTATTAAAGTGGTTAAAAAATAACTTTTTTTCTATTTTGGCTCTGTTGGCACTTTTTTATTCCCCATATCAACACGTGGTATGAGTGGAACAGCTCACTTTATATAGCACTATATTTTTTAGCACATTAATACTGCATGTTAAATATTATTTATTGCTCATATAATTATTGCACCAGTCACTTTCCAATCTTTTTGCAGGCACCTTTATACCTTGCACTTGCACTTAATTGAAGTTTTTACGGAATATATTACTGTTTGAATATTACACATTATTGTTTTTAGCTTAAGGCACTTTGTATCACAGTTTATTACATTTCTATTATATCTAAATTATATAGGCAGCGCCATCACCCCTATTCCTTTCTATCAAGTGCACCCCTGTGACCCAGAAGAGAAGTATGGCCAAAATAAGCTTTGGCCATATTTCTCTTTTAAAAATATGTAAGAGCCAGGAAGATGCTTTTATTTTAAAACAAGGAGCCATGTGCAAAAGAATTAAAGTGATATTAAACCCTCTTTTCATTTTCAGCAGCTGATTTCTTTGCTTACTCTGTATGCGGCTTCTTTATCTTTTAATCCTTGCCTATATTCCCGTTTTAGCTGGTGCCATTACCGCTGCCACAGGTTTCCTGTTTCAGGGTGGCTCCTTTCTCTTGCAGCATCCTATGGACTCGCCCTTGCATGCAGGGACTAGAATTGTGTCTCCCTACATTGTGTGCATCCATAAAAAACACACAGACCTATAGTCCAGGATGGCAAGGCACTCCTCTGCTCTTCCCTTCTCTAGTTATCAATTGACAGGAGCAGCTGCCATTTTTGTTTCAGTTTGCTGGATTTGGTGTAGGGACACTTCTGGAGGCTTCATCTGTCATTGTGCAGTGCGGGGCTTCTGGTAAGTTCTTTAGGAATTGTGACTGGGGTGATGGGCAGATCATGGATTGGGTGAACCACTCTTCACAGGTGATGGCCTTAAATGGCAATTCATGCACTCACGGCCTGCAGAAGTGCATGACGAAACGTCAGGGGCATGGTCTATTGGCATCATGCTGCCGTCACTGTGTGCATAGAGGCAGAGTCATGGCTACCATGTTTTCCCGAAAATAAGACCGGGTCTTATATTAATTTTGGCTACAAGAAACACACTAGGGCTTATTTTCAGGAGATGTCTTATTTATTTATTGTATGTAAAAAGATGATCTTAAAAGGGATTGTAACCCTAAACTAAATAAATATCCTGATCCTTTAAAGCATGGTAGACAGCAAAGTACTTGTGTTGGGTCATTTAGCCCTCTTTATGTTATAAAAAACATGGAATAAAATAATAAAATGTTAAAAAAAGTTCTCTCCCCTCTCTCCCTGTCAGCTCAGGAGTCAGCATTTTGACATTCTGTAATCCCAAAAATAAACCTTGGATAAAGTCATTGTAAAAATATGTTATCGATTTTGTAAAAAGATTATCTAATGTACAGTGTGTCTCCTTTTGTAACTTTATTGTGGAAAATACCTTATTTACAGCGCTCACGTGACCATCCGGAGCTCTACTTTCCCTCTCCGAATAGTGCAGAAAGAGGGGCTGAGGATTTTACTAGGGCTTATTTTTGGGGTAGGGCTTATATTGCAGCCATCCCTGAAAATCATGCTAGGTCTTATTTTCGGGGTAGAGCTTATTTTCAGGGAAACAGGGTAGACACATGTGGCCATTTTGGCACCAACAGGGGAGTACATATAAGAGCTACTTTACTTCCAGATTATCTGCTTTTGGACCACATGGAGCAGGGATGACAGATGACACATGGGTTGGTACTTGATAGCTTTTCTATACATAAATATGGATTATATAATATCTTTTTGAAAAGGTGCTGTTATTAACTTCTATTTATAGTTTCTAGTGGTTGAATCTGTTTTAATTCTCCGACCTAAGTATATCACTATGATGATTTATCTATATATGTCAATATCTTATTACCCCAACAATAAAGTCCTTCAAGTGGTGAGTGTAGACATTCTGGGGATGGTTACTTTTTTGGAACACAGACAAGAAAAGGTATGTTCTTAAACATTTTATCTCCTACTTTTGAGGGGTTATTATATTTTTTTTATTGCCAAGATTCTTTAAAATATTATTTACATTCAAGAATTATACATTATCCTGGAATAATATGTGAGACATTGTTTTTTTGTTTTTATTGCAAGTCAAACATTCTAGGGTTTAAAAAATATCATTTGTATTTTCCTTGGTTTCCAACTTGGAGTAAGTGTAACCTGAGGGTGTATTTGATGACCACCTGTTCTGCTATCATGCAGCCAAAGTACCAGGGTACTGCATATTCCAGTGTGATAAGGCCCATGATGTTTCCAGGGAAATGAGAATAGTCCCAAGGACATGCATCAAAAGTCCTCAGCACATAGCCTGTAGAGAATTCCCATATGTATGTCCACAGGGTATATACAAGACACCGAAAAACGAGAGGACATCTCCTTTGCAGGTAAAAAGACATCTTTTCGATTATGAAAATGGCTGTCCCATATATGAAAATGGCCCAGATGCTGCTGACTCCTATCAATTTCCAGCTTTTCTTGGCGAAAATGTCCCAGGTTGAAGTAAACAATATTTCACACAGAAGCCCGTGGATGGCATAAATGTACCATCGGATGATCCCGCTAAGTGACCTGGATTTCTGCATCTTGATGGCGTGGTGGTCTGTAAAATCTTGGCAATACTATGAAAGAATTTACTATAGGATGTTATGTTGACCATAGATGATCCAAGGCTGGCCGAGCACCTGTGTGGACGGAAAGAACCACGACACATAAATAACGCAATTTTCATAAACTGCTAAATGTAAAGGATGTTTTTTTTTTTTTTTACAATAATGGTTAAATATGTAAATGTTTTAGGAAAATCTGAGAGCAGATATCTAAAATTAATGTTATCTTGTGGAGCAATATTTTCCAATACACAGAAGAAATCCTGTTCAGGTAATCTCATTTCAATCATTTTTTCTTTCTTGTTTAAGGAAGCCCATGGACATCAGAGAGTGCTCAGGCATGCAGTTACTATCTGACTGTCATTTTCAAAGCCATGAAGAGAGCTCCCACTACTTGTAAGGTTGGCTCTAGTATGAGAAAGCAGGAGAGGAGCATGGACATACACTGCCGAATTTGCCTAGCTCAGTAGTGATTGATACAGGCTTCTTAAAGCGTAACTCCACTTTTGTTGAGAAAAAAATATTCCCCTCTGGGTGATCTCTGTACATTGCAAGGATTATAACAACCTTTGTTGCAGATTCCTACCTTTTGTTATTCTGAAGAAATCATTGTTTGTTCCTCTGTGCCTCTGTGATGGGTGGGTCAAATGGGAGTGGTTTCATAATGATCTATAAGCTGTGCAGCTGCAGGGCTCTAATCAGGAAATCTGCTTGGCCTGTAGCCCTTTAGACGTGTTCCTATTGGGATTATCTCACCAAAAATGACATTTTTGTTGCAGGGGATGCCAGAAATCTGACTTGTATCTTAAGGGCCATGCACAACAATTGTCTTTAGATTTTTTTCCTTTAGATTTACCAAAACCATATAATATGAGGTCAAATCTAAACACTTTTAATTTGTATGCAATCAGGCAGGCACTACATTGTTGAATGTGAATCTAAAGGGACTCTAACCACAAAAGTTGTATAGTGTGTATCCAGCTTTAGGCAGACTTCTGGGAAAATTGGTGAGCCAATTACACAAGCAGGAAATTATGTTTCTGGGGGTGTGGTCAGTATACATTCTGAGTACAGAACATCTTCAGGTTGCCATATTGCATTGCATTTTCAGAAAATTACAATAGCTGCAGATTGAAAAGGAAAGATCATTTGTTAATACCATTCAATTACAATATGATCTGTGTCGCAATTGTATACGCAATATTGTTTTTTCTTTATTTGCTGATTTTTACCCCCATAAAAATGGAATTACCCTTTAAGCAGTTCAGTTAATGTTCTCCTTAAAAGTCTCCTATTACTTGCTATCAGTCTATAGCAGTCTTCTGTAACTTGGAACTTGAACCAGCAGAAGGTTTGCGACACACAAAATGCATAAAGGAGTCCAAAATAGCTTTAATGATTCACAATACAGCCAACGCATTTCGGGGGCAAAACACTCTTCCTCTTCATCAGGGCTCAGTAATGCCAGCAAGTGTTTGAATGGACTCAGGGAAGAAGATGCCAGAGAAATGCTAAACGTACTGCTTACAAAAGAATCAGTTGGGGCAGAGTTATGCCAGTAAAACCCAACAATGAAAAAAATCCAACACACTGGTAAGTAGGATTTGCTAAAATCCCATATCAGCAATAAAATTACACCAATGTTTTGAGAGCAGGGTGGCCATCTTTTACAAGGTGTCACCTTAAAAAAAGATGGCCATCATGCTTTCAGACTTTTGTGTAACTCTTTTGATGATATGAGATTTCGGTAAATTCTGCTTCAATATCTACTTCTTGGTGTGCTGTTTTTCTCTTCATTGTTGGGTTTTGCACAGTACCACTGCAAAGCCACACACCTTCCCTTCACAAGAGTTACCTATGGATGTATGTGCGTTATGGTTTGATTAATTGTTATTCCAGGAAAACATATGCAACATACCAGTGTGGGCCACTTTACTGTAGTTGGTGTGATGATTCTTCTGTTGGTTTAAGATCTGAGCAATGTTCCTGGGTACCCACTGGAGAGTGGCCCTTTTTGGATGTAAGCTGCCAAACCAGAGCCATTAATCCCTACAAATGACTTTCTTTTTCACTTTTACTACTCTGTATTAATGAGCATTGAAGTCCTAGCATCTCTTGGATGTATCCCTTTGCATCTTCTGTAACTTGGAAGCAGTCCGTAGCATGACTATCACTTGAAACCAGGACAAGGACAAAGGGTGGGCGAGAGGAGTGGCTGCCCTGGGTGCAATGGTCTACTGTAGGGATGGGGGCGCCTTCTTTCTGTTACAAGGCTGAAAGGAGTAGTGACAACAGCATCACAACTCCTATCAGCCCAGCGCTGGGAGCAGCAAGGAGAGAGCCGGGAGGCGACGTGGGCTTGTGTTCTTGCTCCCCCCCCCCTCCTCCTTCCTGTGCAGTGCTCCTGTATTAGCAAGCATGCAGCAGTGTTCAAAGACACACAGGAGCTGCACTATGAAGAAGGATAAGTGGGAGAGAGAGCACAGCCAGCACCACCAAATGCAGAAGTGTCCAGGAGAGAGCCATGAGTGGAGGAGAGAGCCATCAACTCGAGCCTGTGCTCAAAGTTAAAACTGAGCTGAAAAGTAATTTTGACAAGCAATTGACTGCTGGGCATAGGATCCCCTAAGCTTGCACATTGTGTGTGTGTGTGTGTGTGTGTGTGTGTGTGTGTGTGTGTGTGTGGGTGGGTGGGGGGACCAGTTTGGCATCTTTGCCCTAGGTGCTGGATGACCTTGTCCCCGCACTGCTTGTAACATGTATCATTGTCTAATATGAAAGTCTATTTTACTATGCAAAGTCTCCTGTGTGTTGGCAGCTCTTCCATTTAAAATATAGTCTCACATACTGTGACAGCTCTGTAACAAGCACCAGGTTTAGGAATTCATAAGTATCAGCTTCACTGAATCCATTTAAACACACGCAAACATTACTGAGCCCTTATGAAGGGAGGGGGCATGTTTTGTCCCTGCAACATGTTGATCGGCATGCAAATATTAAAGTTGTTTTGGACTCCTTTATGAATTTGGTCTGGCCTCCTTCTTTTGGTTTTAGCTTCTGCAGAAAACAAAAAGAAAACCTATACTGAGAGAAATAAATAGGCTAACATTGCTGACCTCCTTCTGTCTGTTTTAATGCTTTTTGGGTCACTGGCCAAGTATGCAGGAAATAAAATAGGAATGAAGTCAGGATTCCTATTTAGCATGCCTGTATAGCCAGTGTCTCAGAAATAGTTGAAGTCAGAGATAGCTAGGCATTTGACATTTTCGAAAGAAGATCAGTAATGGCAGCCTCCATATTTGTAAGTGGCACTTGATGAGAGAGCATATGATTAAGTGGCAGTTGGTAAAACCATTCCATCCACTTTTCCTCTATACCTTTGATCTTCTGTACATCAGCAGTTAACAGGGTAGCCATAAATTGGGGAGGATTGCAGTATAATATGAATCACATCCATTCCATGATACTGGGAATCACTTCAAAGATATGTATAACACTATTGGTTGTGTGAACATTTGGGTGAGGATCTTTGTCTCTTTTACTGTACAAGATCATAGAACTATTTAATGGCCTCTACACTGTTTTATTCCTGGGGTGGTGTCAGACATGGACATGAAATATCTATGATGCATAAGGCACACAGGGCTGTTCCACCCATGAGACCAATTAAGGTGGCTGCCTCGGGCGGCAAGCAAGGAAGCATGGTGGGGGGCGCACTGAGGCTAGAGTGTCCATATCGTACATGTCCAGCCCTGTGCGTGTTCAGCTACCAGGCGGCATATTGTCATTGGTTGCAGGCAGTCATGGCAGGCAGTCATAGCAAAAATGGCTACCCCAGGGGATATCTACATCTGGCACAGCCATGAAGGCACATCCCATTAAAATGGTTGAAGTTTGCTTAGTCTAACCTTACACTAAAAACTGTATGTGGTGCAGGAGCAATTCGTTCATTTGTGGCAACTATAGGATAATCATGGGACCTGATATGGCCATTTCTGACCATAGGGAACCATGTTGTGATTTGTCCAATTTTGCCATTGATTTTTGACTTTAGAATAATTATGGGACTTGGCAGGATTAACTCTGAATTCAAGGGGGTGTATCTTAAATATAATTTTTAACATCAAAATAACCTATAAAATAATTTTTTTTACCATGTTGAAACATCTGTGACATCAAGGGTTACTTATTTTAAAGTAATTTGTAGATCCTTTTACTTTTCATGTGTCACATATAATGTCATTTGTAACATCCCACAAGTTTAAAGTAATGGTTATGACTGTATCTGGCAACAGCGCTGGGACAGGGTCATCTAGAGCCCAGAGTGAACATGCCAAACCGACCCCCCCCCCCCCCCCAACATGTATGAGCATTATGTGTCAAGAAAAATCCTCCCTTCTCCCCAAAAAAATGCACTAAGCAGAAATTCCCTTTCCTCCCTGCTGAAACTCCTAGCACAAATCTCTGCACAGATACCCCCCCCCCCCAAAAAAAAAAATATCCTCCTAGCAAAAATCCCCATCTACCATATCACCTCTTCTAGCACAAACCCCCCAAATCAACCATCCTAGCACAAGTCCTCTTTTCCCATTCCCCTCCCAACACAAATCCCCATTAATCACCACTCCTAGCACACACACCCAAATTTCTCCTCCTAGAACAATTCTTACCTCCTGCTGCTCCCCCCCCCCAATTCCTCCACCAAAAACAAATCCCCTCCTCACTCAATCTCTTTGTGGTGCCCCCCAATCTCACATGATACCACAGTGCCCAGGGCAGCTGCCCACCCCTTGTTCCGGCACTGTCTGGTAATGATTTTGATACCTGGAGACATCCTTGCAGTCTCTTGTGTTTTTGTACTGTATGTCCTTAAAATTTTACTGCAGCCAGTATTTTTTTAATAGAGTGGGGACGTTTTTAGGCATTCTGATGCCTATGGTTTTTCTGTCTGTGACCCTACTGGCAAGATTTATCTTTACCTCCTATCCATGTGACACCTGTCCAAGAAATGTGGGATGTGGCGTTCACCAGCACCATGCAGGAACAGCAACAAAAACATTGTCAGAGGTTCAATCCTCTCCTCACTCTAATAAAATGTGTCTGTGTCCCCCATTTGAGAGATTTCTGTTACTTCCCTTCCTCACCTGAATAAGATTTAAACAAGTCAGATGAGATTTCAAAGCCTGTACTGGAAACCACTGATTTTCCAGTGAAAGTTAGTAGCTTTTTTGGCAGTGGTAGCCCTTGGAGATGTTTAGAAAGGCAAAGAGAGTCCCATCAGAGGGTGCCTCAACTTGCATCTCCCAGGCTATGGACAGGGCCTTCTTTAATATTGATTGGACCCTGGGCAAACATTTTCTTGGGCTCTTCCAATTCCACTTATCAACTATTCTCAGGCAATGTAGGCTCAAGGGGCAGCTGCTTTAGGCCCCACAACAATGACTGGGCCCGGGGCAGCTGCCCTTTTTGCCCTGCCTTAAAGACAGCCCTGCCTATGGAGGGTTCGAGTGTAGTGGTTTAGATCCCTGGAAATGGAAAATCCTCTTTAGACTGCTAAATTCCTCGTATTACTGTGGTCATTGCTTTTCATCTCCACTCCTAGGTGGCCAAACCCCACCATACCTGAAGCTGTTGCAAGTGAGGCTTTAATTGACCACAATGCTTGTCTTGAGTTTCTTTATTTTTAAATGATCAATCTTCTTCACCAGTGTGATAATATTATGTAAGTACACTCGTTTATAGACCGAACAGTGACTTGGCTCCTGGCTTTACAATTGTGTTCCTTTGGCTCCATGCACACTGGCCATAAAAAAAAAAGCCAGTTCCTTTGGCAGAAAGAGTGTTTTTGTACACAGTTTAGGCACATTTAGGAAAGTTTAGCGTTTTTCTGCCAGAAAGCTTGAAAGGCATTTTTTTCCCTGCCTCTAAAAGCTAAGCTCAAAATGCCTGTTGTCGTATTAATGTGCATGGACACATACATTGACTTTGAGCTGTTTCTACAGGCAAAACACAAAGCTCTCGTAGAAGCAGCGATTTTTAAGCCAGTGTGCATGGGGCCTATCCTACTGATTTATAGACATTGATCTGCAAGCCTTGCAGGAGATAAGATAACTTGCACACTGTCAGTGCCATGCACCCAACTGTACGGCCCTCACCAAGGCCAAAAGTCAAATTAATATTTGACTAGCTCTCCATTTACTTGTATTGGCAAATCAGCTTGTTATACAAACTGGTAATGTAAATCTAATATAAAGCACAGAATATAGCAGATTAGTTTTACAAATTGATACAGTAAAGCAACATCGTCAAAATCAACAACATATATTCATATATGTTGTGTATAGATTTGGCTTGAATTGGTCATTTTAATCACCTAACTGTCCATCATTTTGTATAAAATGCAGCAATTTTAAGTCTCATCTTATTATGTTTCAAAAATCAATTTCTGCATACAGTATATAGAATTCTGCATAACACTCATTACAATCTAGCACTGCCTACAACCTACAAGCAACCAGGGGGACCCAATTTCAAGGAAGCCCATGCCCTCAGGACTTACAGTATCTCAAGGAGAACAGATCTGACTTGTGCAACTTTTAACTTGCCAATGACGTTAATCAATGTTATGTAAAGATTATAAAAAGGCTGTATGATCATAAACATGTTGGCGGTCTTCGATTGTAAGCAGACCCCCCACATGTTTGTAGAGTGTGTGTCAAATAAACTCTTATCTGATTTGAAACTGACCACAGACATTGGTTGCTGCTGGTCATTTCACACGACCCCCAAACAAAATGGTCAGTCGGATGGATTGAAGTTTGAACTTCCAGACCTCCCTTGCAACTTGAACTCTTCAAATAGAGCTGCCTAAGTGAGTATTCTATCACTATTATGTTTGGAGACTTCTGTGGTAGGGCAAGAGTGGAACCTCCAGTCTATACACCATTCAAGAACCTCTGTGAGTAGTTATTTGTTTTATGATTATCTGTCTATGTCTGGATTAACGTCAAACTAACCTTTTTGAATGTGTGGGCTCCTAGAAGAAGCTACCATTAGGGTTGCTTGGGCCTCAAGAAGATCAAGGTATATTGCTTTAAAGGAGAAGTACAGCCAAAGCTCATTTGGCTGTACTTCTCCAGTGGATCACAGGATAGTAGTTTATTCTGTACTCTTGTGACCCCTTTTCAGCAGACAGTGTACTGTCAGCTGACGTAACAGAGCCAGTCCAGGGTGGGGCAGGATTGCGACAATAAAGTTGGGATCCACCCACAACCCTGTATCGGCACCCAGCTCAGCCTTTCAGCGAGCCGCTACTGCCCCCTACACAGTCCAGCACTCCGGTGAGCGCAGGAGGGGCAAAGCAGAGAGCTACTGACTGATAGTCACCAACTCTCTGCTCACAGAAGTCTGAGAACCGAACGATCAGCGGTCTTTGATTGCTCGGTTCTCAGTGTTGGAGCTGGTGGGAGACAGATGCAGCACCTAGGTAAGTATGATTTTGAAATAAAAAACTTCTCTTTTAACAGCTGATATATATCTACCTAGGTGTATGCATGTGTAAATTGGATGTGGTAAATGATTGCATCTGTGGTAAGTTGGACAGTGAAAGTGAAAGTGAGAGAGCGGGAAGTCCCTAATTACTAACACATTACCATATGTGAAGAGATAGTGGGAAATATTTTGAGTTTTTAGAAGTCCCAGTGGTTTGGCACTCAGCCAGGTAAAGTGCATTTTTAGTTACCTGTTTCAAGTGTGAAAGGAACTCTATTTTAGGGATCGACCGATTATCGGCAAAGCCGATATATCAAGGGAGCTGATATGAACTTTCCCCGATATATCAGAATCGGCCCCTGGAGGTTACCGATATTGCCAATATTTTTGGGAGAGTGCTTGTACCGGAGTGATGCCTGCAGCTAGAGGCATCACCCCGGTACCGGCGTCCACAGCCGATGGTCGGCTGTCTTGTTATGACAACCGATGAGGCTGAGAAGCCACTCGGTTGTCATTACAAGAAGCTGGAGGGGACGTCCCTCCCGCCCGCCGCCTTCCGAAGCTCGCCCCGGTCTCCCGTCCCACTGGGAAGCGCGGGCAATAAGCCTGCATGACCGCCGAAGACCCGATCAAAGCCGCATTCATCTCTGTCCAGGTCTCCATGCAAAAACCCGGAAGTGATGTCATGACGTCAGTTCCGGGTACTCAGCGCCAGATTAAAAAAACGACAGCATTCAAAACAGCTAAACTTGGCATTTTGAATGCTTTTAAGTGCAGAGGAGGGGTTTGGGGTCTTTTAGACCCCCGAATCCCTCCACAACAGTACCTGGGAAGAAAAAAAAAATTTAAATGTACAAAAATATTGGCGCATATCGGCCAATACCAATATGCATTGGCCAAAATATCAGTATCGGCAACGAAAAACCGATATCGGTCGATCACTATTTTTCAAACTACTCCTGTGATTATGAGTTGCAAGAAACTGGCTGATTGATAAATGACATGGTGATTTAAAAGGTTAGCAGAGTGCCAGGCTGGTACATGTAGTTCCACTGACAGAGAGAATAGTGACCTTGGCTGAAATTTCTGGCGTAAAAGTGAGGGACAAATTCACTTACTAGTCTTTCTTCTCTATTTTCTCCATAAGCTGTATTGAGTTTCTGTCTCTATCTCTGTCTAAAAACGACACTGCCTCTTGTAAGCGGGTAAGATAAGGAGAATGTAAAAATGAATGTAGTGACTGATAAATTTCTTGCTTAAAGCGGAGTTCCACCCTAGTTGTACATTTTTTAATAAAAATACCCCCGGGACAGTCAGGGCTAGCACATTCCACAATGGCTAGCCTCTGATCTGTCCCGGGTTGCACTTACCTTTCAGGAGAAATACTTACCTTGAAATTGTCTTCTCCAGCGCTGCCATCTCGGGTGTGGGCAGCTTGAAGCCAGCGCGATCCTTTTCCGCGTCCTCTTCGGTCCTCTTCCTCCTTCTTCGGTCCCACGATGCACTGCACCGGCCCCGACGTCACTTCCGGGTCGCGCGCGTCATCCCTCCACAGCTTCTGGGCATGCCCAGAAGCTGTTTAGAAGGGAATGACGCGCGCGCCCCGGAACTGACGTCGGGGCCGGTGCAGGCGCAATGATTCCTGGGAGCGATGACGTTCAGCTCCCAGGAATCATTGCAAAAGCCAGGAAGTGACGAATCGCCGTGGCCGCCGAGGGGAGGAAGAAGGAAGTAAGGTGAGTATATTTTCTCTAAAAGGTAAGTGAAAAAAAAAAAAAAAATTGCGATTATCCATTTGTTTTTCAGGTGACCGGGAGCGAGAAGATGGAGGTAAGTATAAATTTCGGGTGGAACTCCGCTTTAAGTTCCTCTCCTTGAGCTGAAAATTGTATTACGGTATATACTCACCGGCCACTTTCTTAGGTACACCTTCCTAGCACCAGGTTGGACCCGCTTTTGCCTTCTGAACTGCCTTAATTCTTCATGATATAAATTGAACAATGTGTTGGAAACATTCCTCAGAGATTTTGGTCCATATTGACATGATGGCATCATGCAGTTCCTGCAGATTTGTCCATGATGCGAATCTCCTGTTCCACAAAATCCCTAAGGTGCTCTATTGGATGAGATGTGGTGAGTGTGGAGGCCATTGGACTACAGTGACCTCATTGTCATGTTCAAGAAACCAGTGGTGAGACGATTTGAGCTTTGTGACATAGTGCATTATCCTGCTGGAAGGAGCCAACAGAAGATGGGTACACTGTAGTCATAAAGGTGTGCCGCTGTGATTGGCTCTTTACCCCAATCTGTGATCAGCTTTGTCCAATAGGCTCCCTCCCAGGACTGGATGACTGAGCTGTAGCCGTCATTCGGCTATAGTGCAGTCGGCAAGAGCTTAAGGATGTAGTCGTGATCAGAGATGTATAGTAACTAAGTAGAACTACTTCACTACTGTATTTAAGTACCGAAAGGCGGTATCTGTACTTTCCTAGAGTAGAATTTTTTTCTCCTACTTCCACTTTTACTTCACTACATTTTTTCAATGATTTCAATACTTCTACTCCAATATTTTTTTTTTGTGCTGCATAGTTACTCGTTACAATTATAAAAATGACCACTGCCAGAACAGTAGATGGCAGGTTTCATGAAGCTCAAAACATGTGTATTATCAGCGCATACGAAAATAAATGCTACTGTATGTATAAATAAAAGCTGCATTTGAAATAATAAAAAACAATATGATGTTCAAACTTTTGACTTTCTTTAATAACTACATAACACAGTACTTGTACTTTTACTTTCAGTACTTAAGTAGCAATTTTTTTTCAAAACTACTGGAACTTTTACTTTCAGTACTTGAATAGCAAAATTTTTAAAAAAACTACTTGCAATACTTAAGTATAAAAAATGTTGAATACTTTAGTACTTCTACTCAAGTCACTTTTTGATCGAGCACTTCCACTTCTACTCAAGTCACTTTTTGATCGAGCACTTCCACTTCTACTGAAGTCAATGAGTGTCCAGCAAAAGATGGACAGGATGAAAGAAAGGTATGGACATCTTGTGTTTCTAGGCTTTAAAGTTACCTCCCCTTTGTTACAAGATAGTATTAGTCAACCAAAATGTCAGAAAGTTATCCTAGTTGTTAGGAAGAGCAGAGAAAGAGAATATATGAAAACTATGTATTATAATCTAGATGGGTCCATTGTACAACTGAGAGAACCAACAACGTTGTGGGTGAAAATAGGAATACTGACTCTGCTTTGTCCTTAACCCTCTCTCTCATCAGAAGGTCTAGAAAGGAAAATCTTAGGAAAAGTTACAATTAGTGTTGAGCGAACACGGACTGTATTATTCGTGTTCGTACCGAATAATTGGATTTTTTTTACCCGAACACGGACACGGACACTTTACTGTATGTTCGGGTAAAAATCCGTGTTCGGTCGTTTTATTTCCGGGTTTTGCATGCTTTGGCGCTCTTTTCATGGCGGGCTTTCAACAGCCAATCAACAATCGTTTAACTGGTGTGCCTTAAGCCATCCCAGCCATGCCTGCAAATGTCTTAGTAGCTGTGATTGGCCGTCTGAAGCATGTGACCAAGTCTTTATAAGTTCGAGGCAGCCGCCGCAGCAGCGTCATTCTGCTGCTTAGCTAAGGGACAGAGCACACATCAATGTGCTGGCTGCTGATTAGGGAAAGATAGGCAGGAAAAAACCATTTGTGTCCGGATAGAATTGAGGGACAGGTCGGAGTGTTTAGGCAGGGCGAGTTGTAGGCATTTTAGGGATAGAGTCTGCTGAATTATAGGGTCAGTGTCTTCTACAAACTACAATCGATATTGCTGTGTGGGGGGTGGGGTGAATCTGCACTCAATCCTGATCTACGATCTCTTCTCAATCCTGTTAGGGACAGAGTCTGCTGAATTTTAGGGAAACTGTGTTCTACAAACTACAATCGATATTGCTGTGTGGTGTGGGATTGGAGATAGGCAGGTGTCAGTGATCCACATCCATTTTTCTGTGTGTGAGCTGCAGTGAACACAATCTTTTTGGGCTGCAGTGAACACAATCTTTTTGGGCTGCAGTGAACACAATCTTTTTGGGCTGCAGTGAACACAATCTTTTTGGGGTGCAGTGAACAAAATCTTTTTGGGGTGCAGTGAACACAATCCTTTTTGGTGTGCAGTGAACACAATCTTTGTGGGGTGCAGTGAACAAAATCCTTTGTGGGGTGCAGTGAACACAATCTTTTTGGGGTGCAGTGAACAAAATCCTTTTTGGGGTGCAGTGAACAACATCCTTTTTGGGGTGCAGTGAACACAATCTTTTTGGGGTGCAGTGAACAAAATCCTTTGTGGGGTGCAGTGAACACAATCTTTTTGGGGTGCAGTGAACACAATCTTTTTGGGGTGGAGTGAACAACATCCTTTTTGGGGTGCAGTGAACAAAATCCTTTTTGGGGTGCAGTGAACAAAATCATTTTTGGGGTGCAGTGAACACAATCTTTTTGGGGTGCAGTGAACACAATCTTTGTGGGGTGCAGTGAACACAATCTTTTTGGGGTGGAGTGAACAACATCCTTTTTGGGGTGCAGTGAACAACATCCTTTTTGGGGTGCAGTGAACACAATCTTTTTGGGGTGCAGTGAACACAATCTTTGTGGGGTACAGTGAACAGAATCTTTGTGGGGTGCAGTGAACACAATCTTTGGGGGGTACAGTGAACACAATCTTTTTGGGGTGCAGTGAACACAATCTTTGTGGGGTGCAGTGAACACAATCTTTTTGGGGTGGAGTGAACAAAATCATTTTTGGGGTGCAGTGAACAACATCCTTTTTGGGGTGCAGTGATCAAAATCCTTTTTGGGGTGCAGTGAACACAATCTTTTTGGGGTGCAGTGAACAAAATCCTTTGTGGGGTGCAGTGAACAGAATCTTTGTGGGGTGCAGTGAACACAATCTTTGGGGGGGTACAGTGAACACAATCTTTTTGGGGTGCAGTGAACACAATCTTTGTGGGGTACAGTGAACAGAATCTTTGTGGGGTGCAGTGAACACAATCTTTGGGGGGTACAGTGAACACAATCTTTTTGGGGTGCAGTGAACACAATCTTTGTGGGGTGCAGTGAACACAATCTTTTTGGGGTGGAGTGAACAAAATCATTTTTGGGGTGCAGTGAACAACATCCTTTTTGGGGTGCAGTGATCAAAATCCTTTTTGGGGTGCAGTGAACACAATCTTTTTGGGGTGCAGTGAACAAAATCCTTTGTGGGGTGCAGTGAACAGAATCTTTGTGGGGTGCAGTGAACACAATCTTTGGGGGGGTACAGTGAACACAATCTTTTTGGGGTGCAGTGAACACAATCTTTGTGGGGTACAGTGAACAGAATCTTTGTGGGGTGCAGTGAACACAATCTTTGGGGGGTACAGTGAACACAATCTTTTTGGGGTGCAGTGAACACAATCTTTGGGGGGTACAGTGAACACAATCTTTTTGGGGTGCAGTGAACACAATCTTTGTGGGGTGCAGTGAACACAATCTTTGGGGGGGTACAGTGAACACAATCTTTTTGGGGTGCAGTGAACAACATCCTTTTAGGGTGCAGTGAACACAATCTTTGTGGGGTGCAGTGAACAACATCCTTTTAGGGTGCAGTGAACACAATCTTTGTGGGGTACAGTGAACAGAATCTTTGTGGGGTGCAGTGAACACAATCTTTGGGGGGTACAGTGAACACAATCTTTGTGAGGTGCAGTGAACACAATCTTTGTGGGGTGCAGTGAACACAATCATTGTGGGGTGCAGTGAACTCAATCTTTGTGGGGTACAGTGAACACAATCTCATACTTCTGAAGATTTGAGGGTGCTGCCTGTTCCATACTCCCCCTACTCCTCATCTAGCCTTTTAGGGGTACAAACAATAGTAATTGGGGCCTAGTGTGGTTGTGTACGTGTGATATACATACACTTTTTTTGGATCATATTTTCTATTCCGCTATTTAATCAAAAACCTTTGGGGATCAGTTAAATTGGGGGATAGTCTGTGTTGGTACGTGTGAGAGAGATCCACCTTTCCAAGTTGTTGGGGTTCATCTCATACTTCTGAAGGTTTGAGGGTGCTGCCTGTTCCATACTCCCCCTACTCCTAGCCTTTTAGGGGTACAAACAATAGTAATTGGGGCCTAGTGTGGTTGTGTACGTGTGATATACATACACTTTTTTTGGATCATATTTTCTATTCCGCTATTTAATCAAAAACCTTTGGGGATCAGTTAAATTGGGGGATAGTCTGTGTTGGTACGTGTGAGAGAGATCCACCTTTCCAAGTTGTTGGGGTTCATCTCATACTTCTGAAGGTTTGAGGGTGCTGCCTGTTCCATACCCCCCCTACTCCTCATCTAGCCTTTTAGGGGTACAAACAATAGTAATTGGGGCCTAGTGTGGTTGTGTACGTGTGATATACATACACTTTTTTTGGATCATATTTTCTATTCCGCTATTTAATCAAAAACCTTTGGGGATCAGTTAAATTGGGGGATAGTCTGTGTTGGTACGTGTGAGAGAGATCCACCTTTCCAAGTTGTTGGGGTTCATCTCATACTTCTGAAGGTTTGAGGGTGCTGCCTGTTCCATACTCCCCCTACTCCTCATCTAGCCTTTTAGGGGTACAAACAATAGTAATTGGGGCCCAGTGTGGTTGTGTACGTGTGATATACATACACTTTTTTTGGATCATATTTTCTATTCCGCTATTTAATCAAAAACCTTTGGGGATCAGTTAAATTGGGGGATAGTCTGTGTTGGTACGTGTGAGAGAGATCCACCTTTCCAAGTTGTTGGGGTTCATCTCATACTTCTGAAGGTTTGAGGGTGCTGCCTGTTCCATACCCCCCCTACTCCTCATCTAGCCTTTTAGGGGTACAAACAATAGTAATTGGGGCCTAGTGTGGTTGTGTACGTGTGATATACATACACTTTTTTTGGATCATATTTTCTATTCCGCTATTTAATCAAAAACCTTTGGGGATCAGTTAAATTGGGGGATAGTCTGTGTTGGTACGTGTGAGAGAGATCCACCTTTCCAAGTTGTTGGGGTTCATCTCATACTTCTGAAGGTTTGAGGGTGCTGCCTGTTCCATACCCCCCCTACTCCTCATCTAGCCTTTTAGGGGTACAAACAATAGTAATTGGGGCCTAGTGTGGTTGTGTACGTGTGATATACATACACTTTTTTTGGATCATATTTTCTATTCCGCTATTTAATCAAAAACCTTTGGGGATCAGTTAAATTGGGGGATAGTCTGTGTTGGTACGTGTGAGAGAGATCCACCTTTCCAAGTTTTTGGGGTTCATCTCATACTTCTGAAGATTTGAGGGTGCTGCCTGTTCCATACCCCCCCTACTCCTCATCTAGCCTTTTAGGGGTACAAACAATAGTAATTGGGGCCTAGTGTGGTTGTGTACGTGTGATATACATACACTTTTTTTGGATCATATTTTCTATTCCGCTATTTAATCAAAAACCTTTGGGGATCAGTTAAATTGGGGGATAGTCTGTGTTGGTACGTGTGAGAGAGATCCACCTTTCCAAGTTGTTGGGGTTCATCTCATACTTCTGAAGGTTTGAGGGTGCTGCCTGTTCCATACTCCCCCTACTCCTAGCCTTTTAGGGGTACAAACAATAGTAATTGGGGCCTAGTGTGGTTGTGTACGTGTGATATACATACACTTTTTTTGGATCATATTTTCTATTCCGCTATTTAATCAAAAACCTTTGGGGATCAGTTAAATTGGGGGATAGTCTGTGTTGGTACGTGTGAGAGAGATCCACCTTTCCAAGTTGTTGGGGTTCATCTCATACTTCTGAAGGTTTGAGGGTGCTGCCTGTTCCATACCCCCCCTACTCCTCATCTAGCCTTTTAGGGGTACAAACAATAGTAATTGGGGCCTAGTGTGGTTGTGTACGTGTGATATACATACACTTTTTTTGGATCATATTTTCTATTCCGCTATTTAATCAAAAACCTTTGGGGATCAGTTAAATTGGGGGATAGTCTGTGTTGGTACGTGTGAGAGAGATCCACCTTTCCAAGTTGTTGGGGTTCATCTCATACTTCTGAAGGTTTGAGGGTGCTGCCTGTTCCATACTCCCCCTACTCCTCATCTAGCCTTTTAGGGGTACAAACAATAGTAATTGGGGCCCAGTGTGGTTGTGTACGTGTGATATACATACACTTTTTTTGGATCATATTTTCTATTCCGCTATTTAATCAAAAACCTTTGGGGATCAGTTAAATTGGGGGATAGTCTGTGTTGGTACGTGTGAGAGAGATCCACCTTTCCAAGTTGTTGGGGTTCATCTCATACTTCTGAAGGTTTGAGGGTGCTGCCTGTTCCATACCCCCCCTACTCCTCATCTAGCCTTTTAGGGGTACAAACAATAGTAATTGGGGCCTAGTGTGGTTGTGTACGTGTGATATACATACACTTTTTTTGGATCATATTTTCTATTCCGCTATTTAATCAAAAACCTTTGGGGATCAGTTAAATTGGGGGATAGTCTGTGTTGGTACGTGTGAGAGAGATCCACCTTTCCAAGTTGTTGGGGTTCATCTCATACTTCTGAAGGTTTGAGGGTGCTGCCTGTTCCATACCCCCCCTACTCCTCATCTAGCCTTTTAGGGGTACAAACAATAGTAATTGGGGCCTAGTGTGGTTGTGTACGTGTGATATACATACACTTTTTTTGGATCATATTTTCTATTCCGCTATTTAATCAAAAACCTTTGGGGATCAGTTAAATTGGGGGATAGTCTGTGTTGGTACGTGTGAGAGAGATCCACCTTTCCAAGTTGTTGGGGTTCATCTCATACTTCTGAAGGTTTGAGGGTGCTGCCTGTTCCATACCCCCCCTACTCCTCATCTAGCCTTTTAGGGGTACAAACAATAGTAATTGGGGCCTAGTGTGGTTGTGTACGTGTGATATACATACACTTTTTTTGGATCATATTTTCTATTCCGCTATTTAATCAAAAACCTTTGGGGATCAGTTAAATTGGGGGATAGTCTGTGTTGGTACGTGTGAGAGAGATCCACCTTTCCAAGTTGTTGGGGTTCATCTCATACTTCTGAAGGTTTGAGGGTGCTGCCTGTTCCATACTCCCCCTACTCCTCATCTAGCCTTTTAGGGGTACAAACAATAGTAATTGGGGCCCAGTGTGGTTGTGTACGTGTGATATACATACACTTTTTTTGGATCATATTTTCTATTCCGCTATTTAATCAAAAACCTTTGGGGATCAGTTAAATTGGGGGATAGTCTGTGTTGGTACGTGTGAGAGAGATCCACCTTTCCAAGTTGTTGGGGTTCATCTCATACTTCTGAAGGTTTGAGGGTGCTGCCTGTTCCATACCCCCCCTACTCCTCATCTAGCCTTTTAGGGGTACAAACAATAGTAATTGGGGCCTAGTGTGGTTGTGTACGTGTGATATACATACACTTTTTTTGGATCATATTTTCTATTCCGCTATTTAATCAAAAACCTTTGGGGATCAGTTAAATTGGGGGATAGTCTGTGTTGGTACGTGTGAGAGAGATCCACCTTTCCAAGTTGTTGGGGTTCATCTCATACTTCTGAAGGTTTGAGGGTGCTGCCTGTTCCATACCCCCCCTACTCCTCATCTAGCCTTTTAGGGGTACAAACAATAGTAATTGGGGCCTAGTGTGGTTGTGTACGTGTGATATACATACACTTTTTTTGGATCATATTTTCTATTCCGCTATTTAATCAAAAACCTTTGGGGATCAGTTAAATTGGGGGATAGTCTGTGTTGGTACGTGTGAGAGAGATCCACCTTTCCAAGTTTTTGGGGTTCATCTCATACTTCTGAAGATTTGAGGGTGCTGCCTGTTCCATACCCCCCCTACTCCTCATCTAGCCTTTTAGGGGTACAAACAATAGTAATTGGGGCCTAGTGTGGTTGTGTACGTGTGATATACATACACTTTTTTTGGATCATATTTTCTATTCCGCTATTTAATCAAAAACCTTTGGGGATCAGTTAAATTGGGGGATAGTCTGTGTTGGTACGTGTGAGAGAGATCCACCTTTCCAAGTTTTTGGGGTTCATCTCATACTTCTGAAGATTTGAGGGTGCTGCATGTTCCATACTCCTCTTCCTCATCCTCCCTTTAGGGTAGGAAAAAATTTAATCGGGCCTAGTCTGTGTTTGTACGTGTGAGATACACAGTTTTTTATCCTATTCCGCTATTCAATACACACCCTTTTGGTGTAAAAAACATTAAATTGCGGCATAGTTTGCATATTTGACATTTGCATATATTGTGCCTTGTTGCGCTGTTTTGGGTACTCCACCAACATGGCCAGTGGCAATGACGCCATTCTCAGCTTAACTATCCCACTTCTATGCCTCCTTGAAAAAACAATTTGGGCGATGATGGAAGAGGATGTGGCACAGGATGAGGAGGAGGAGGAGGAGGATGAAGAGGTAACATTTCAAAGGCTTTCAGGGCAGTCATTCGCAAGGGGCTCCGAGGGTGGGTTCCTGCACACACAAACGCCAGGGACACAATTGTCCAGCAGGGGCACAGTTCTGGAGGATGAGGAGGATGAGGAGGAGGAGGAGCTGGAGGAGGAGATGGAACCATGTTCACAGCAGGGTGGCACCCAGGCCAGCTCATGGCCATCACTGGTGCGTGGCTGGGGGGATACAGAGGACACGGACGATACACCTCCCACAGAGGACAGCCTTTCGTCGCCTCTGGGCAGCCTGGCACACATGAGCGATTACATGCTGCAGTGTCTCCACAACGACCGCCGAGTTGCCCACATTCTAACTTGTGCTGATTACTGGGTGGCCACGCTGCTGGATCCCCGTTACAAGGACAACGTACCGTCCTTAATTCACTCACTGGAGCGCGATCGCAAGATGCGCGAGTACAAGCGCACGCTGGTAGACGCCATGCTGCTGGCATTCCCATCTGACAGCGGGGCCACAGTGGAAGCACAAGGCAGAGGAGGAGGAGGAGGAGGTCGCCAACGCAACCAGGGCACCGCCAGCACCTCAGAAGGCAGGGTTAGCATGGCCGAAATGTGGAAAAGCTTTGTCAGCACGCCACAACAAACAGCAGCACCAGCAGCTCAGATGGAACGTCTTAGCAGGAGGCAGCATTTTACCAACATGGTGGAGCAGTATGTGTGCACACGCCTACATGTAGTGAATGACGGGTCTGCCCCCTTCAACTTCTGGGTCTCCAAATTGGGCACATGGCCTGAGCTTGCCCTTTACGCCTTGGAGGTGCTGGCGTGCCCTGCAGCCAGTGTATTATCTGAACGGGTATTTAGCACGGCTGGGGGCGTTATAACAGACAAGCGCAGCCGCCTGTCCAGAGACAATGTGGACAAGCTCACGTTCATTAAAATGAACCAGGCATGGATCCCACGGGACTTTTCCGTACCTTATGCAGAATAGCAATGGATACCGACCTTACCCACCCATTGTTCCATTTTTGCTCTTTCTCACTCTTTTGGGGTGTACCCTCATTTAAAATTTTTGAAAAGAAGCAGTGTTGGCTACCTCGTCCTCCTCCTCAGGGCCAGATTAATGTAGGGGCTATTGGAGCTGCAGCTCCAGGCCCCTACCTTTTATATAGGCCCCGGGTTGGCCATATTCACTGTTACCGCTCTTCTGTCACTTGTAAACACAGAAGTCTGGCTTCTATGCTCGCTTCCCCAGGCAGCACCCTCAGAACCTCCCCACACAGCGTGAAGGCCGGACAAGGAGGGACAGTTGGCGATGCATGGATGTGTTTATGGGCTTCAGAGACAGCATCCCATGTTGAATTAGGCATGCATGGCTGCACCCTTCCTCCTCTGGGTGCATGGCAAGGCACGGCCCTTAAGGCCCTTCAAAATCCTCAGCACCAAGCCCATGATGCTGTTAATCCGGCCCTGGTCCTCCTCCACCGCCGCTTCCACCTACACCGCCCATAGGTGTGCGCAGCCTATTGCATTAAGGTGTGCACCCCAAAGTTGAAATACACATGCATGTGTTTGCCAGCAGGGAGAGTAATGTATCGGGGCCATGTACCTGTAGGCAAGGAGAAATAGAGCAGAGCAGGTCCCAGGGAGATCTTTCCCATCTCCTCACTGGCAATGCTATGTGCCCTAGGTGATTAGGGTGTGCCCAGGCACACCCAGCACACCCTGTGCGCACGCCTATGTCACCGCCACATCCACCACCACCTCAACCTCCCTCCTACTCCATATGGGCCTCGTCCTTCAGAGATGAAGAAGAACATTGTTTTATTTTTCTGTTTTTTTTTGTTGTTTTAAGTTATTTCCCTATCCACATTTGTTTGCAGAGCACTTGCCATGCTCTTAATTACGTTTTGCTGCCATTTGCAGCACTCTAGCCCTTTCCTTTGGTGTTTTAGAGCCATTTTAGTGCCTTAAAGTTCGGGTCCCCATTGACTTCAATGGGGTTCGGTGTCCGGGAAAAGTTCGGTAAAAGTCCGGGACACGGACCCGGACTTTTTTTTAAAGTTCGGCCGAACCCGTCGAACACGGACATCTAGGTGTCCGCTCAACCCTAGTTACAATGCAATCAAATATTGTAATAATATAATCTGAGGACAATCTATGAGGTCCCTTTTGATAGGCTAAGATATTTTTACTTGAGTAAGAGAATGGGTCAGGGAATGTACGCAGTTTTTGTAAAGCGTGATTGGTTTTATAGTTTGTGAGGATGGTTATGCGCACGGAAGACATGTGTATATGTGTACGTACTTACAGTATATATATATATATATATATATATATATATATATATATATATATACATATATATACACACACTCACCAGACACTTTATTAGGTACACCTGTTCAATTGTTTGTTAACACAAATTGCTAATCAGCCAATAACAGGGCAGCAACTCAATGCATTTAGACATCTAGACATAGTGAAGACAACTTGCTGAAAATCAAACTGAGCATCAGAATGGGGAAGAAACGGAATTAAAGGGACTTTGATTGAATGTGGCATGGTTGTTGGTGCCAGATGGGCTGGTCTGATTATTTAAAAAACTGCAGATCTTCTGGGATTTTTACACACAAACATCTCTTGGGTTTACAGAGAATGGTCTGAAAAAGAGAAAAAATCCAGTGAGCAGTAGTTGTGTGGAGGGAAATGCCTTGTTGATGTCAGAGGTCAGAGGAGAATGGGCAGACTGGTTCGAGATAAAGAAAGGTAACAGAAACTCAAATAACCACTCAATACAACCAAGGTATGCAGAAAACCATCTCTGAATGCACAACACATCGAACCTTGAAGCAGATGGGCTACAGCTAAGATCAGGAAACTAATGCTACAATTTGCACAGGCTCACCAAAATTAGACAAAAGAAGATGGAAAAACATGGACTGGTCTGTTAATCTCATGTTTCAGCAGGGATATTCATATGCATAGGCGTGTGCAGGGGGTATGCCCGGTGTGCCGGGGCACACCCTCATTACTACATGTGCAGATTCTCGTACTGCCCGGGCTTCCCCCCCATGTTTAAGCCCCTTGCCCTGCAGTGCTGCTGGCTTCCCTTCTCTCCTCCCAGCTGCTAGGGGGATGTTTCATTACATTACAGTACATTTACATTACATAGTTGAGGTTGTATAAAGACAAGAGTCCATCAAGTTCAACCTGTGTAGGTGTGTGTGGCCGTAATCATCTCTCATATCCCTGAATGTTCTGATCCTTGAGATGTACGTCCAAGAGTATTTTGAAAGTAGCCAGAGATGAAGAGCCAGAGAAAATGCTAGTAAATCTGTCATTTACAGGTTCCTTCCTTTTCTAAATGAACACACTGGCTCACTGTGTTCTTTCATAACTGAAGCATAATAAAATATGTTTACTATGCTTCAGTTTGTGAATGAACAGGAAGCCGTTCGGCAAAGAAAACTTCCAATTCATTCACTGTCTAGTGCAGCTGAGGCTGCAGAGAAAGGGATTATTGAGCTTTGGGGTGCACACCCTAATGCAATAGGCTGTGCACACCTATGTTCAGATGGTAGGGTCAGAATTTGCAAAAAAAAAACATGAAAGCATGGATCAATCCTGCCTTGTATCAACGTTTCAGGCTGGTGGTTTAATGGCGTGGGTTATATTTCTTGGCACACTTTGGGCCCCTTACTACCAACTGAGTATTGTTTAAATGCCACAGCCTATCTGAGTATTGTTGCTGACCATGTCCATCCCTTTATGACTACAGTGTCCCCATCTTCTGATGGCTCCTTCCAGCAGGATAATGCACCATGTCACAAAGCTCAAATCATCTCACCACTGGTTTCTTGAACATGACAATGAGGTCACTGTACTCCAATGGCCTCCACATTCACCAGATCTCAATCCAACAGAGCACCTTTGGGAAGCAATGGAATGGGAGATTCTCATTATGGATATGCAGCCGACAAATCTGCGGCAACTGCGTGATGCTTTAATGTCACTATGGACCAAAATCTCTGTGGAAAGATTCCAACACCATGTTGAATCTATGCCAAAAAGCATTAAGGCAGTTTTGAAAGAAAAAGGGGTCCAACCCGGTACTAGCAAGGTGTACCTAATAAAGTGGCCGGTGAGTGTATATGTACTATATATCAGTGGTTCTCAATTCCGGTCCTCGGGACCCACTAACAGGCCAGATTTTAAGTATTACCTTGGGGGATGCAGACTAGAATACTGCAATCACTGAGCAGCAAATTAGATCACCTGTGATGTAATTTAGTTATCTTGCAAACCTGGCCTGTTGGTGGGTCCCGAGGACCGGAGTTGGGAACCACTGCTATATATGTATGTGTATATATGTATATATCCTGCTACTGCCAGTGTCATTTTTCTAAAGGAATTATTTTTCATTTGAGATTCGTTTCTTCTGTCTCTTATCTGTAAGAGCAGATGAAGCTGCATTGAACATGACATGAGAGCTCAAAAGTTTTGTCTTATTTGGGAAGTTCTGTGTTCAAAGCCTTGACAAATACTCCATTTAATTAAGTATACTGGAGTTTGGGGGTGACAATGTTTTTGAATTTTATGGATTAACTTTTAAATGTTTTATTTCCATTATACTAATGGATTGCGTTTAACATTAGTTTGCTCACTAAGCATATAGTCAACTTATCTGGGCATTTTAGGTAAACTAGGTCTTATCTCTGTCCACCAGAGGTTACTTTAAGCAAGTAATGTAGAAGCCTTATTGCTAAGGAAATATTAACCCTTGGATTGTATGCTTATCCTATATGAAAGGAAAATTCAAGTTTTGTGTTACTATAAGTTAACAAAGTCCTATTTTATAAGATAACTAAAAGGGAAGTAAGGGAATTTTTTTTTTGGGGAGGGGGGAGGAGGAATCATACTTACCTAGGTGAATGCAGCATCAGCCCTTCCGGCTCTAGGACTGAGAACCGAGCAATCAAACACCACCAATCTCTTGGTTTTCAGAGCTCCGTGAGCAGAGAGCTGGTGACTGTCAGTCACCGGCTTTCTACTCTGCCCCCCCCCCACGCTCACTGGAGCACTTGGCTGTGGAGGGGGCGGGAGGGGGTTATGAGTAAGCGGCCGTGTGTGCTGTGAAACGCGTTAACCTTGGATTACCTGTTCCCTGCACTGTCTGTTCATCTATGATTTGAAGAATAAAGTAATTCCATTTGCTTTCATCTACCTGAGTGCGGTTCCACTAATTTTTTTGCAATCATCCGGATGATGGGTCTTACCAGCACCAGGTCGGGCTGACACACCTGAGCGGCTTTGTTCTCTCTCATTACTGCTGAGGGGGTGGGAGCAGCCAGCTCAGACTCTCAGCGGCTCACTGAGAGGCTGAGCCGAGTGCCAGTCCAGGCATGTGGGTGGATCCTGACCATGTGGTCGCGATCTTTGCCGAGCTTGGACCAGCTCTGCGACATCAGCCAACAGGTCACAGGAGTGCAAAACTATCTTCGACTCTATTTCTCCTTTAATGAAAATGTGTTTGTAGCTTTCTAGATAAAACAGCACTTACATATTTTATCTAATTTTACAGTTAGAAGTAAATATATACAATAAACCCCCCTCTATTGCGGGGGTTTCGTTCCGGACCCAGCCGCGAAAAGTGAAAATCCGCAAAATAGAAAAATCCTATTAAAATGCATTGTAGGCATGTTTTTTTTTACTGTCACTGTACGTGTAAAGGCATTTTAAGGTCTTTAAACACACTTTTAAAACAATAGAAACTCATTTAAACAAATAAAATATACTGAGAGACATAGCAAGAGCTATGGAAAACACAAAAAATATTTAATTTTTAATGATTTATATAGTAAAATAACATTACAAAATAAACCGCAATATACCGGGACCGCAAAAACTGAACTGCGATGGAGCGGGGGTTTACTGTAATGATTTAGTAGAGAAAAAAGCTCTTTTCATTTTCTAGGAATATGATTATGTTCCTCAGGTTTCTGTGGCTATCATGAGCCTCCTATGGTTCATTTTCAATAAAGTGGCACATTTGCCATGGGCAGATCGATGTCTAAAGGACTGGAGACCTATAATGGTGGTAAGCAAGAAATCAGGTGAGGCTCTGCTTGGCTGAGGGGGGCTTTCCTTGGTGCTATATGCTACTACAGTGGCTGTTGTGCTATAATGTATGTCTGACAACCAGTGCTGAGTAACCAGACCAAATGCTCTTTGCCTGGTGGGCGGTTGGTGTCTTCAGCAAGACAATGCTCAGTACTGATGACATTTTTTTCATTCCTGCAGAAAGTAAAAGAAGAAAAGCCTGGAGCCACAGAGGGGAAGAGCACCTTGACGAATGATCGAAAGTTGTGAACCAATGGGAGACAATCTTGATTAACTGATCCCATTGGACTACATTTGTGAGGAATCAAGCCTTCTCTAAATTCATAAGGTGAACAGTACTCAGTTCAGTTTGATCAATTGTTATATGATATGTGTGTTATGATTTCCTCCTATTGTATGGCAAAAATAAATATTAATTATACTGGTAAATTATAGGATTCTTGCTGTTAGTGTAAGAAGTAGTAAACAGCATGTTAGCAAAGGAAACTAGAAATGCAGACGTTGTGTTAATTCAGAGATGAACAGAAGAATAGGAATCAGAGTTTATGGTTAAAGTTGAAGATGAAGTTGACAAATGATTGAGGTTAACGATAAGGCTATATGACGTTACATTGCTATATGTTATGCATTTTGAATAGTGCCCTCTGGGAGAATGGAAGAGACCTACTAAAAGAAAAGTGTTTTTTTTTTTTTTTTTATTATTAACTGCCCAGTTGAATTGAGATATGACAACATGTAAGAAAGTTAAACAAGGGTTTTGTAATTACTGTATGTAAGAAATTAGTTGTGATGGATTTCCAAGGGGATATTCATGATACCATCTATCATAACTCAGATCTCTCAAAACAAGGAGGTAACTTATTTTATAATTGAATAAAATTGGTGTTCTAAAGAGGTTTACTGAAAATGTTAAGGTGATCATGTGTTGCTTTATCAAGATATGCAAATGTGATATGTGATAAGAAATTATCAGATACTCTTTTTGTTTTCTTAAGGGAAAAAATAAATGGGACCTCAGGAGAGAATAAATGGAAAAGGTCTGCTGCATTTTACAGGTATATCTCCTCTGACAAACATCAAAAGCCAAAAGATCTTGTCTTAGTATTGGAGTTTTGTATGTGTTTTATGCCTGCAACCAAAGCATTGATCGAAAAATGTAAAGATCTTGAGGACTCATCTATCTGATAGACTGGAGGGGTTTCTTAAATGTCTGCATTAAGGAGACTCAAAATGATGTCTTGAATGCTGGCCTGCAAAATATTTGTTTTCCTGTTTTAGCTAGAAAGTGAATGGTTGTGTGGGAATCAATAAAGCTGAGTAATAGTTCTGTATGACTGCTTAGAGGTCTTGGTCTGTTGTGAATGTAAAGAAGAGGGGGATATACAAAAGGTAACCCCCCACGTTTTGTGTGCTTGCAACCTATAGACAATATCCTACAACCTATAATCAATATCACACCCTAAATTGTGCAAACAACCATGTAGTGCAACTATAGCTATCAGATATATATTATGCAGCTGGTAAAGATGTTAAATGCAATAAATTAAATAATAATATAAATAAATTGATATATGAAAATAATGTCCACAATGGGTCAGTCTATATGGGATGTAGGAATTCCACCATACATATAAGAAAGGGATCCAAAGTTCCACAATAGATATTCCAAACAAAATAGGGAAGAGGCGGTGGTAGGGATGTTCATAAGGTTCACCACAGTGCTCAAGAGTGGTTTGTCAGAAGGCTCACCAGAAATGTTGGATCCCTTCTTACCTTACGGTAGGGGGATCTTTCAGGCTTATAGAAAGGTGAAGCTTCTCTCTCCAGGACTTGAAGCTGTGTAGCTGGTCCTCACGCTACTCCCGGGCATGAACCCCCTTTCTTTTGATGCACTCCGCGGCCAATCAGTATAATATTGGAAAGGATATAAGGAGCCTCATAGTGAGATCCGTTTAAAAATATATATTTTATTGAAAAAATAATCTGTCATATAAAAACTTATACAGATATTTTGGTCATTGGATATCGGTATTGGCCGATATTTTCGGACATTTTAAAAAAAAATTATTTTTTATTTTTCACAGGTACTCTGGTGGAGGGACCCCAAACCCCTCCTCTGCACTTAAAAGTATTCAAAACACCAAGTTTGGCTGTTTTGAATGCTCACATTTTTTTGAATTTGCCGCCGAGTACCTGGATGTGATGTCATGACATCACTTCTGGGTTTTTTACATGGAGACCCGATCAGAGCCGAATGCGGCTTTGATCGGGTCTTATCTTCGGCGGCTGTGCAGGTAGGATGCCCGGGTCTCCCAGTGGGATAGGAGACCCGGGCGAGCTGCGGAAGGCAGTAAGAGGGGGGAGACATCCCCTCCTGCTCCTTGTAATGAGAGCCGAGCGGCTTCTCAGCCGCATCGGTTGTCATTACAAGACAGCCGACTGTCGGCTATGGACGCCGGTACCGGGGTGATGCCTCTTACTGCAGGCATCACTCCAGTACAGCACTTTTTCGAAATATCGGCAATATCGGTAACCTCAGGGGCCAATTCCGATATATCGGGGAAAGTGCATATCCGCCCCCGATATATCGGCATTGCCGATAATTGGTCAATCCCTATTTATAAACATAACTGCTGGCGTCAGCTATCCTTGTGCCTTACACAGATAGAGACACAGGGTCAGCTGAAGTTTGCAGTTTTTGTAAAAATTGTAAAGGTTTTTTAAAATGTGTAATCAAAAACTGTAATATGTAAAATTACACATTTTGTTTTAAATTTTTATCCATTTGTAAAAAAAAAAAAAAAAAAATACTCACCTGAGCAGGGAATATAATACAAAAGCTTATCAAGTAAAAGCCCTATGTAGAATCCTCCTAGGTTAGGTTGCTAGTGGGGTTAAGGTAGATTGAGTCTTTTTGGCTCCTCTGTAGCTAGTGGAGCAGAATGTGATTATTTTTGTCTGTACTGGGTCTCACAGGCTGCAGGCTTAACTACTTCCCCCTACATTATAGTAGGTTTTAGAATGTAGTGGGCTGAAAGAGGCAGACCCCAAGCTTGAATATTTATGGGATTTTAGCCAATCCCTGGGTAGGTGTGCCTAAAAGACGGAGAGATCCCACGAGTAGTCTGAGGCCCGGAGTGGTAAGGTTCTTATCCTGGAGAATGAGATCTCAGCCTGGAAGGGCTGGAAAGTAAGCTGAAGCCTGCACAGAATTCACAGAGGTCCCAGCTATGCTATAGGTTAGGGGAGGTTATTTACCTGGAAGTAGTTCAGAGTCAAGTCATTTACGGTACAGTGTCTGGACAGTATTGGACAGGAGGCATCCAACTATCTGCAAACACAGTGAGTAGGGCCCTGGAAGTGGGATCCAAGTGACTGTTTGCTTTTACCCCTTGTGTGACTGAATCAGTTCTGCAAAAGTGGGATTTGCCCTGCTGGGAGTCCCAAAAGTACTTGTGTCTTTAGTCTCTGCAAAGCGAAGGGGGGGGGGGGGTTGCCTCCCTGAAGAGAGTAGAAAGAATCCTCTAAACTAAACTCAGGCGTAACCCCAAAGCTTTCCCTGTACCCCATCCAAAATTAACCAGCTTTAAAACCTAAAAAAACATCCACATCCTGGTCATTGTGCGTGAGACAGAGGGAGCTACTGTGTGCCTGACTGCTATGCACTAGAACCTAGGATAAATCTGCTGGGCCCGTCAGGGGTCTGCACTACACATATATGTGCTTAAAAATAATCAAAATGTATTTTAGTTGGTATATTAGATACAGAGTTATATTTAACCACTTGCCGACTGCTGCACGACTATTTACGTCGGCAGTCAGCCCCTCACAGGCTAAGTAACGTAGGGCTACGTCGCTGGCCTGTGAGGGTTTTGGGAGCGAGCGCGCTCCCGCATGGTCACGGACCCCCCCGCGCGCCGATGTCCGCCGGGCACTCACGATCGTCCGTGACAGCGGGAGAAAGGCAGGCGGCTAGTGTAAACAAAGCCGCCTGTCAGTTCTCCCTGTGTAAGAATGATGATCAAACGGTTCTACTATGTAGGACAGTTGATCACTGTTCTTACATATCAAGCCACAGCCAATCACAGTTAGAAGCACGCCCCTAGGACACACTTAACCCCTCCCTCTCCAATACAGTTAACTCCTTCACTGCCAGTGTCATTTTTACAGTAACAGTGCATATATATAGCACTGTTAACAAAGGTGTTGTAGAGTATTTGATCAGGAAAAATAAACTATAACACTAGCAGCGCTAATAAAAGGTCCATTGAATAAACCAGTGTCATTAATGACTCATAAAACATATGTAGTACAGTCCATGCAGTAGGCACAATTCACCAGGGTAGGGGAGTGAAGGGTCTTGACTGTTCCTCCAAAAATGACACCACACTCTAGTGCTCCCCCCCTTTAGATGAAACACTCACCAGAAACTGGTGAATGTAGAGCCTTAAATCCACCAATCAACGGGTGTGCTGATCACTGCCGGGCTGCACCAAAATCCTCCTTCCTCCAGAATTCCTCCGCTCAAAGTTCATGCAATTGAACAAAGTGGGGGCAACAATAGTGTAATTCTGCAAACTTTTATTAAAACTACACACAGTAAAACCCCTCTCCCCTCAAGATGTCTACTCACAGGAGGGTAATGGAGTGAAGGCATAAAGGATCAAAATATGCACACTGGATGACCAATTCGAAACTTTCCTGCAATCCCATAGGAATCACGAATGGTGTCCTGTGCGAAATATTCTGCGACCGCGCACATCAGCTCTGACGTTTCGTCCTCTCAGAGGAAGTCGTGAGGACGAAACGTCAGAGCTGATGTGCGCGGTCGCAGAATATTTCGCACAGGACACCATTCGTGATTCCTATGGGATTGCAGGAAAGTTTCGAATTGGTCATCCAGTGTGCATATTTTGATCCTTTATGCCTTCACTCCATTACCCTCCTGTGAGTAGACATCTTGAGGGGAGAGGGGTTTTACTGTGTGTAGTTTTAATAAAAGTTTGCAGAATTACACTATTGTTGCCCCCACTTTGTTCAATTGCATGAACTTTGAGCGGAGGAATTCTGGAGGAAGGAGGATTTTGGTGCAGCCCGGCAGTGATCAGCACACCCGTTGATTGGTGGATTTAAGGCTCTACATTCACCAGTTTCTGGTGAGTGTTTCATCTAAAGGGGGGGAGCACTAGAGTGTGGTGTCATTTTTGGAGGAACAGTCAAGACCCTTCACTCCCCTACCCTGGTGAATTGTGCCTACTGCATGGACTGTACTACATATGTTTTATGAGTCATTAATGACACTGGTTTATTCAATGGACCTTTTATTAGCGCTGCTAGTGTTATAGTTTATTTTTCCTGATCAAATACTCTACAACACCTTTGTTAACAGTTCTTTTTGTATAGTAGCTGCTTTGAGACTTTGCGTCTTCATAATTCCGTGTTGTTATCTACTTTGTTCTTTTGTGCGCGGGGTGAGCCACTTTATGAGACCTGTTTTTGGTCACCCATATTTTGACTCCTTTGTTTACATATATATAGCACTGATTACTGTAGTAATGTCACTGGTAACCCCAAAAGTGTCAAAAATGTCAGTCAAGGGTCCGATCTGTCCGCCCCAATGTCGCAGTTTCGCAAAAAAAATCGCAGATCGCCGCCATTACGCGCTAAAAAAAAACAACAAAAATGACAAAAATCTTTCCCTTTGTTAGTAAACGCAATAACTTTTGCGCAAACCAATCAAAATACGCTTTTTGCAAATTTTTTTTTTACCAAACATATGGTAAAAAAAAAAAATTGGCCTAAAATGTTAAAAAATTTTGATTTTTAAATTTTTTTTGGGGTATTTCATATTAAAAAATGTGAAAAATATTGTTATTTTTGCAAAATTGACGCTCTTTTTTTGTTTATAGCGCATGATCAAAAAATCGCACAGGTGATCAAATACCACCAAAAGAAAGCTCTGTTTGTGGGACAAAAAGGACGCCAAATTAGTTTAGGTACAGCGTCGCACAACCGTGCAATTGTCCGTTAAAGTCACGCAGTGCCGAATCACAAAATAGGCCTTGGTCAGGAAGGGGGTAAAATCTTCCGGGGCTTAAGTGGTTAAGTAAACCAACACATATTGACGTTGCTATATTTGGTCTGGGTATCTAGGTTTTTAATGACTTCTGGTCATGAGAGGGGTACAGTGAGGGAAAAAAGTATTTGATTCTGTGCTGATTTTGTACGTTTGCCCACTGACAAAGAAATGATCAGTCTATAATTTTAATGGTAGGTTTATTTTAACAGTGAGAGACAGAATAACTACAAAAATATCCAGGAACACGCATTTCAAAAAGTTATACATTCATTTGCATTTTAATGAGTGAAATAATTGTTTGACCCCTTTGCAAAACATGTCTTAGTACTTGGTGGCAAAATCCTTGTTGGCAATCACAGAGGTCAGATGTTTCTTATAAGTGGCCACCAGGTTTGCACACATCTCAGGAGGGATTTTGTTCCACTCCTCTTTGCAGATCCTCTCCAAGTCATTTTGGTTTTGAGGCTGACATTTGGTAACTCGAATCTTCAGCTCCCTCCATATAATTTCTATGGGATTAAGGTCTGGAGACTGGCTAGGCCACTCCAGGACCTTAATGTGCTTTCCCTTGAGCCACGCCTTTGTTGCCTCGGCCATGTGTTTGGGGTTATTTTCATAACATGCTGGAATATCCATCCACAACCCATTTCAATGCCCTGGCTGAGGGAAGAAGGTTCTCAACCAAGATTTGATGGTACTTGGCCCCGTCCATCGTTCCTCTAATGTGGTTAAACTGTACTGTCTCCTTAGCAGAAAAGCACCCCCAAAGTATGTTTCCACCTCAATGTTTGATGGTGGGGATGGTGTTCTTGGGGTCATAGGCAGCATTCCTCCAAACATGGCGAGTTGAGTTGATGCCTAAGAGCTTTATTTTGGTCTTATCTGACCACAACACCCTCACCCAGTTCTCCTCTGAATCATTCAGATCTTCAATAGCAAACTTCAGACAGGCCTGTACATGTGCTTTCTTGAGCAGGGGGACCATGCGAGCGCTGCAGGATTTCAGTCCTTTATGGTGTAGTGTGTTACCAATTGTTTTCTTGGGGACTATGGTCCCAGCTACCTTGTGTAATTCTGGGCTGATTCTTCACTGTTTTCATGATCATTGAAACTCTACGAGGTGTTGTCTGTTCAAATAACTTTGAAAATAAAATCTTTTGTAAAAGAAACTACACGAGGTGAGATCATGCATGGAGCCCCAGACCGAGGGAGACTGACATTATTTTGTGTTTCTTCCATTTGCAAATAGCACCAACTGTTGCCACCCTCTCACCAAGCTGCTTGGCGATGGTTTTGTAGCCCATTCCAACCTTGTGTAGGTCTACAATCTTGTTCCTGACATCCTTGGTGGAAATATTGGAATTTGATTGCTTCTGTGGACAGGTGTGTCTCTCATACAAGTAACAAGCTGAGATTAGGAGCACTCACTTTAAGAGAGTGCTCCTAATCTTAGCTTGCTATATGTATAGAGGATACCTAAGAGTCAGAAATCTTGCTGATTGATAGGGGATCTTACTCATTAAAATGCAAATCAATTTATAACTTTTTTGAAATGCTTTTTTCTGGCAATTTTTGTTGTTATTCTATCTCCTACTGTTAAAATAAACCTACCATTAAAATTACAGACTGATCATTTATTTGCCAGTTGGCAAATGTACATAATCAGCAGGGGTTTAAATACTTTTTTCCCCTCAGTGTAAGCAACACCTATAGTGCCAAAAAACACCCTGTGATGAAAAAGAAAAAAGAAAAACATTTGGTTACATAATGAACATAATAAACATATTTTTGTACAATTATTGACAGATATGCTGAATATAATGTAATACTTGGGACATATTTTATTTTTAGTCAAGTACCTGTTTGAACTTTTAATATCTGTTAATGGAAATGGATGCGGCTTGTTCGTGGAAGAAAATTATAACATTGAAGTCTTTGAAAGCCTCTCTGCTTTGCTACATGGTGACTTTGTGCACTATAATTTCAGCAATAAAAAGAGCCTGCAGTGGTTTTCTACAATGTGCGTAAAGAGTCATTAAAGAAAGTTTCAGCATCATTCATTCAAGTGATTTTACCCTAACTTTAGGAGACTTCCTGGCGACATCAAATGGGCCCTTGACTAGACATTTTATATGCCTTCATTTTAATAACGGCATGGAAATCTTCCAAGCGTTAGTAACATGACATTAGTCAAAATTTGTCGTGGGATGTAAGGATTGCAGTTAACTGGAATGTGTTTAAACACAAAGTGTTGAAATGTCTGTGATATCATCTATAGAAGCTTTCTGGCCCTGGCCTTGAAAAATCTGTGTCATAACCAATAAAGTCATAGGGTCCATAGCAACACAGGATGCAGTGTACAGAGGCTCTCCATTCCTCTGTATGTAGGAATTGATCACTTCTCCTTAAAGTGAAACTTTACCTTACCCCCCCCTTATTTATTTTTTTTCCCTAGCCTCCCTGATGCAATGTTCTGCACAGGAAGGATACTCACCCACCTAGTGGATCCAGCGTTGTCCCGCTGAGATCTCCTTCTCTGTAGTCGGAACTCCAGATGCCACCATCTTCTTCTGAGATGTCATCAGGAGGCACAGGCACACCTCCCGATGGCACACCTGATTAGTGAATGGATGCTGTTGGCACCTCCTGGGATATCCACATCATATATCCGGAGAGGCACCAGGTGGCACTGACATCATTCACCTAGACCAAGGGGTCTCCAAACTTTCTAAACAAAGGGCCAGTTTACTGTCCTTCAAATTTTAGCTGGGCTGAACTGTTGCCAATGGGAGAAATAGTGCACCATCGTTGGTATCAATGGGAGAAATAGTGCACCATCGTTGGTATCAATGGGAGAAATAGTGCACCATCGTTGGTATCAATGGGAGAAATAGAGTGCTATAGTTGGTGTCAGTTTGAGGACTAGTGCTCCATTTTTGGTGTCATTGGCAGGAACTATGCCCCACTGTTGCTGACAGTGGGGCGGGGGTTGGGGATATTGCCCCAGGGGCCAGGTAAAAGTGAGCAAAGGGTCCCATCCAGCCCCTGAGCTGCAGTTTGGAGACCACTGGCCTAGACAAATGACAGAGGAGGGGATCAAGAAGAAATGGATGCTGACAAAAAGGTAAGCAAACAAAAGGAGAAAAAAAATGATAACTGTGCAGCAGAGGGGGGAGGGGTGGGGGAGGGGGTGACAGATGGAGAGGAGGAAACTTGTCAGGAAGGATGAAGTTCTTCTTCAGTGTGCAGGTTCTAGTTCATTCTTTCACAAGTCTTTTAAATGAAGGCCATTTTAAGTTTTAAGGTATATTATAGGGGAATTTCCCCTATATACATGACATATATACCTTCAGATTATGTATTCATTGTTAATGGCTTCTGCACCACTTTAATGATGAGTTAATATACCTTCTCCATGATAGGTGTGTTTTGAATAATTATGTTGACATCTTATTGTTACATTTTTTAGAAAGACTACAACACTATCCTCCTGAAGAAGCAGTATTTTAGCTGGGAAACATGTTGGGGATTATTTACATCCTTCTTTTGAAGGTTTCATGTAAATATGCTTTCTGCATGTATACATATTTTCATATTTGTGATTTATCTATGTATATATTTATACCAATTGTCTAAATGTATTTTTTGTACAACTTTGATAAATTAATAAAGAATATATTTTTATACATGCTGTACATTACCTTTGCTCTACAGTACCTTTAAAGCCCCGATTCACCCCTCCTCCTTGAGGACTGATCTATTGGGGAATCAGTCCTCATTTTCCTTTTTCTTTACTTCATTAATTCAGGGATGTTGGTATTATTCGTTTTTTATTCTACCCAATTGTCTCCCTCTTCTCTTTCAAGTTTATTATTATGGTTTACATACACTTAAACAGACTTCAAATCTCTGTTGTCCATTATACAGACTTCTCTGTAAGACCTGCAACATTTTCATGTGAGAACTTTAGCTGTATGAGAAATTAATGAGCTTGTATGTATGTGCATCTGGGTCATCTGACGTCTGGTGAATTGTAAAACATTTGTAAACAGTCAACCACCAACATAATAAATGATTTATTTTTTTGACCTTCCAAACCCGGCACCCCTACGCTAGGGGGTAGCTCCATGGGGCTAAAAACAGCCTTATATCTCGTAGACCTGGACCAAGCCTCTGTTGCCTATAAAGCGGACCTGCTTTGAATTCCAGAAGAGCTGACTGTAGCACATGAATAATAAAATGTTCATGTGGCTAATCACAAGGAACCCCCACTGGGTCTTCCCATTGTAATCTCTTACAACCAATTCACAAGTGTAAATGGGCCTTACAGCATAAACCCCAGAACAAAAATGTAAATATATTGCAGCTTGCCACTCCTTAGATGCAATGGCTGCATTTTTTTTCCAGGCTAGTTCTCTGTTTCCTATTTGTGCATATGTTATTTTGTTGGTTGTCACATCAGTGTATGCAACACTGAAGATGTAGGTTTTATTATTATTATTATTATTATTATTATTATTATTATTATTATTAATAATAATAACTAATAATAAAAAGCAACAACAATATTAAGAAAAAGCAATAATGCATTATAACTATTAATATTTTTGTACTGTATGTAGTATATTACTACTATTATTATTACTACTACTACTACTACTGCTAAAAATTGTTATAAAATATAATATAATATAATAGTATATAATATCTAATATAATATAATATATTATAATATAACAGAGAGAAATTATTCCACATCAGTGATCCCAGACTACACTGGTGATAGGAATGAAAAGGATTGGGACTATAATGGACTATTAGTCGAAAGTATGTAGGTAAGCCAGGGAAAGAACGAAAGAAAAGTAAAATTGACAATATTTATTGAATGTGATTAAAAGTCGACATTGAAATAATGAAAAAAATTGAAAACAATGAAAATAATGAAAAGAAAAAACTAATGATGCAATACAATACAGCATATTATGTCAAAGTAGTAGTCAATCGAACGGGTGAGTGCCTTTGTTCAATGCATTTCGCCTTTCGCTTCATCAGGAACTCCGGCGTGATTGAATCACCCTTTTGTTGGATTAGGACTACATTAAGACCTTCAAAGTTTATACACAAAAAGAGAGAAACATATATATAAATACAGGTTCATATCTTGAAAACTGGAAAACAGTCTGCAATATTCATTTTAACCCTAGTATATCAAAACACAGGGTCATGAGAATAAACACATATAGCTTACCACACTTAAAAGTACATTATGCTTAGTACATGGAACAATTGGACCAAAGATTGCGCTTCCCAATGGCTTGTCTTAAGGCTCCGAACCACATGGATCCAGGTGGGGCCCAACAGGGGTCCTCCATGGAAGTGGTTTTCTGGTATGAATTGGACCAGTCTTGAATTGGTACCACCGTAGCGGACAAAAGGTGGAGTCCAGGGTTCTGTGGACAAACATAGTGTGTCTTGTATAGCATGTCTAATGTCATACAAATTGTCTTGAGAAGTCTATTATTAGAATAGATGAGCCTAGCTGTCTAGAGAGATAGAAAAAGGGAATGATTACAAATGGTAGGTATTTTATAAACCTACCAAAGCTGGGGTCAGTTCTGGGAAGGAACATAAAAGTAAGGATACTATATTAAAAAGTTCCAACCATAGACATATGTTTGAGCCCATAAATCCACAGGAGCAACAGCTAAAAGGTAGCGGCTCCAGCGGACTGCTCAGCTATTAAACGCAGGAACAAGACAGCAACAGATCAAAAAACTACAGAATTTAGACATTGGCTATCCCCATAGAGAAAGCCCCAGGGGAAAAATTAAAGTAGTTGAGAGGAGAGCCTAATATGTTATCGGCCAGTATCTTACCTTGCTACCTCGAAAGCCACGGGTCGGGAGAGCCGCCATGACTCATCCTCCCGCGCCCGTGGCTTAAGACTGGTCCCGCCGGAAGTGACGGGTGTCCGCAAACGTCACTTCCGGTGCGGGCGCCATATTATCGGATGTCCGGCGCTAGAGGTCAAAGGAACCCCGTGGCCGGACACCCGCGCCGGCTGAATGAGCCGGAGAGGACAGGCATACAGCTGTCCCCTGCTTGGCGCCCGAATTCATACCTACGAACAAGCCTATGGACAAGCAGAAAGCGAATCCTGATCCATTACAAGAATCGATACAGGGTTTAAATTACAACCTTTGATTTAAACAAATTAAACAGACAAATAAAGAATACATATAACAAACCAAATACAGTCCATAGTGGATTGTATGCAAGACTAGGAACTTAGCACGGTCAGGAAAAACCTGCAGGTGGTTCCTATAAAAGCGTCAATAAGGTATATCAAAAAATATGAATACATAGAGATTCGATGAAGGCAGGAAGTAGGAGAAAAAAAAAATTATTATTATTATGGGAGGGGTAGGGAAGGGAAAGAGGGTGGGAGAGGAAACAAGATAAGGGATTAGTAGATTCGTTCATCTGTCAAAGGGACTTGATCAAAACTTTCAGCCAATTACGACAGTAGGAGTGTCCCGTATTGTACAAGTTCTAGGGGAATATCCGTATGAAGGATGAGATTGGATAGAGGGTCTATACACAGCAAAACACACATATACAAATAGCGTCCCCATACCTGTCCTCCTCCAACATATAAGCAAGATTGGTAGGGAAACATCATCCCCGTTTGGAGGTTCAGTATAGCCTCTATATCAAATAGAGTGATCGAAAACATGAAATAAGAGAGAAAACCAATGATAAACAGTAATCACTATACTATCCTTCAGAAAAAAGTAATCACTATACTATCCTTCAGAAAAAAGGCTTGAAAAAGTACAGTGATATGATGAATTATTAAATTGACAAGTTATAGATTGTGATATGTAGGAACAACATTACCAGGGGTTTATGTTGCCAGTTGTTTTGTTTGATGATGAGAGTCGCTACCAAAACAAACTGGGAGGAAAGAAGAGGGTGGAGAGGTTCAAAAAGCTATAAAAAAGGTTTGTATGAGACCGCAATATTAAGTCCTGGCCAATGGGTGGCCTGTAGATTGAAAATCCACCTCGCCTCTTTACGAAGGATTTTGTTATCCAGATCACCTCCCCGTGGGTTGGGGGGGATGACCTCGAGAACAGCGAACCTGACATAATCTGGGTCGAAGTCATGATGCACTCCGATGTGCTTACAAATAGGTGTGTAGATAAGACCAACCTCAAGATAGTAGAGGTGGTCCTGTATACGTTTGGAAAGTTTACGTTTGGTCTTGCCTACGTAGAAAGCCCCACATTTGCAGAGGGCGATGTAAACCACCCCCTGTGTTTGGCAATCCGCGTAGGCTCGACATATGTGAGTCCCTCCCCTGGGGAGAGGAAAAGACGGACCCTCCAGGATCCATGGACAAAAGTCACAGGTGCCACATCTGAATGTACCTACGGCGGATGGTCCCCCCGCATGTTGCTCGGTGTAATGGCTATGAACCAGGGAATCACGGATTGACCTAGACCGTCTTCCTTAAGGAAGTGCCAATTTTTTGCAAGGAGGTTACGTACCAGTTGATGGTCTGTATTGTATTTTGTCACGATTTACACCACTCTTCACCGGAAGGACACAGCGGGGAACACAATACTCCATTTTGACAGCAGCCACCCGCGTCCATTGGTGCAAAGCATCCCCTATTCCCAATATCTGAGAATACGTAGAATCTGCACCAGGGAGGGGGACTTCAAAAGGGAGGCTGATTCCCTCCGTCAAAGACTTCTTGCCCGGGGTTACAGTAACAGGGTCCTTAAACGGGCCTATAGCAGAGTTTGTGGATTGGAGAGAGATAAATTGATCTTTGGCAAAAGAAAAGGCAAGAAGGAAGCGGTCACAAGAATTGTGACAAAATACAATACAGACCATCAACTGGTACGTAACCTCCTTGCAAAGTGAGTCCCTCCCCTGGGGAGAGGAAAAGACGGACCCTCCAGGATCCATGGACAAGGACTCCTCCTTATATGTTGGAGGAGGACAGGTATGGGGACGCTATTTGTATATGTGTGTTTTGCTGTGTATAGACCCTCTATCCAATCTCATCCTTCATACGGATATTCCCCTAGAACTTGTACAATACGGGACACTCCTACTGTCGTAATTGGCTGAAAGTTTTGATCAAGTCCCTTTGACAGATGAACGAATCTACTAATCCCTTATCTTGTTTCCTCTCCCACCCTCTTTCCCTTCCCTACCCCTCCCATAATAATAATAATTTTTTTTTTCTCCTACTTCCTGCCTTCATCGAATCTCTATGTATTCATATTTTTTGATATACCTTATTGACGCTTTTATAGGAACCACCTGCAGGTTTTTCCTGACCGTGCTAAGTTCCTAGTCTTGCATACAATCCACTATGGACTGTATTTGGTTTGTTATATGTATTCTTTATTTGTCTGTTTAATTTGTTTAAATCAAAGGTTGTAATTTAAACCCTGTATCGATTCTTGTAATGGATCAGGATTCGCTTTCTGCTTGTCCATAGGCTTGTTCGTAGGTATGAATTCGGGCGCCAAGCAGGGGACAGCTGTATGCCTGTCCTCTCCGGCTCATTCAGCCGGCGCGGGTGTCCGGCCACGGGGTTCCTTTGACCTCTAGCGCCGGACATCCGATAATATGGCGCCCGCACCGGAAGTGACGTTTGCGGACACCCGTCACTTCCGGCGGGACCAGTCTTAAGCCACGGGCGCGGGAGGATGAGTCATGGCGGCTCTCCCGACCCGTGGCTTTCGAGGTAGCAAGGTAAGATACTGGCCGATAACATATTAGGCTCTCCTCTCAACTACTTTAATTTTTCCCCTGGGGCTTTCTCTATGGGGATAGCCAATGTCTAAATTCTGTAGTTTTTTGATCTGTTGCTGTCTTGTTCCTGCGTTTAATAGCTGAGCAGTCCGCTGGAGCCGCTACCTTTTAGCTGTTGCTCCTGTGGATTTATGGGCTCAAACATATGTCTATGGTTGGAACTTTTTAATATAGTATCCTTACTTTTATGTTCCTTCCCAGAACTGACCCCAGCTTTGGTAGGTTTATAAAATACCTACCATTTGTAATCATTCCCTTTTTCTATCTCTCTAGACAGCTAGGCTCATCTATTCTAATAATAGACTTCTCAAGACAATTTGTATGACATTAGACATGCTATACAAGACACACTATGTTTGTCCACAGAACCCTGGACTCCACCTTTTGTCCGCTACGGTGGTACCAATTCAAGACTGGTCCAATTCATACCAGAAAACCACTTCCATGGAGGACCCCTGTTGGGCCCCACCTGGATCCATGTGGTTCGGAGCCTTAAGACAAGCCATTGGGAAGCGCAATCTTTGGTCCAATTGTTCCATGTACTAAGCATAATGTACTTTTAAGTGTGGTAAGCTATATGTGTTTATTCTCATGACCCTGTGTTTTGATATACTAGGGTTAAAATGAATATTGCAGACTGTTTTCCAGTTTTCAAGATATGAACCTGTATTTATATATATGTTTCTCTCTTTTTGTGTATAAACTTTGAAGGTCTTAATGTAGTCCTAATCCAACAAAAGGGTGATTCAATCACGCCGGAGTTCCTGATGAAGCGAAAGGCGAAATGCATTGAACACCCGTTCGATTGACTACTACTTTGACATAATATGCTGTATTGTATTGCATCATTAGTTTTTTCTTTTCATTATTTTCATTGTTTTCAATTTTTTTCATTATTTCAATGTCGACTTTTAATCACATTCAATAAATATTGTCAATTTTACTTTTCTTTCGTTCTTTCCCTGGCTTACCTACATACTTTCGACTAATAGTCCATTATAGTCCCAATCCTTTTCATTCCTATCACCAGTGTAGTCTGGGATCACTGATGTGGAATAATTTCTCTCTGTAAAATTACCTAACCGGGATGAGAACTATCTGTCGAGATATGGGTTACTTCCTTTTTCTTTTCATTCTCAATATATTATAATATAATATAATATAAGTCATTATTAAATATTATATTGATAATAATAATATACTGTTTTTTTCTATGTCTAAATAACTATTATTATTATTATCAATTCAATATTAATAAATACTAATTAAATAGTATTACTATTACTGTGTATGTAGTATATTACTACAACCACTACCAATAATAAAAAGGTTAGTAGTCATTTTATTATTATTATTATTATATTGATGTTGATGATAATAACAATAATAATATTATTATCAAAAATAATATTGTAATAGCATATTCCCCTTCTCATTAAAATTTTCATTACTCTTATTTTTATTACCATTGTTATTATAATTATAATTTTTATTATTATTATTATTATTATTATTATTATCAGTAGTAGTATTTGTAGTATATTAGTAGTACATTAGTAGTATAGTATATTAGTTGTAGCAGTATAGTAGTAGTATATTAGTAGTACATTAGTAGTAGTAGTAGTAGTAGTAGTAGTATATTAGTAGTAGTAGTAGTAGTAGTAGTAGTAGTAGTAGTAGTAGTAGTAGTAGTAAAAGTAATAGTAGTAGCAGTATAGTAGTAGTTATAGTAGTAGTATATTAGTTATAGAATTATAGTAGTAGTAGTAATAGTAGTAGTAGTAATAGTAGTAGCAGTATAGTAGTAGTTATAGTAGTAGTAATAGTAGTATATTAGTTATAGAATTATAGTAGTAGTAGTAGTATATTAGTAGATGTAGTAGTAATAGTAGTTATAGTAGTAGTAGTAAAAGTAGTAGTAGTAGTGGTGGTATTCATACAATATAAATGTATTCTCCTAAAAATGACTGCTCTATTTTTTTAAATTTGTATTTGTGTGTGAAATTTACTTGAAATAAAGTTTAATTGTATTGCTGTTTTATAAAAATATTAATATATAATAAAATACACTCAGCTTAAAGGTTAAATTATAGTGTAATATGCCTGTTTAAGATACTGTGTTAAAACAATGGTACTGATTAAATACAGAAGTTATTCTTCCTCTATTATTTCAATCTATTCATTACCCAAACTTTTCGAAAGGAAATTTGTATGTTTTAAATTTTCCTTAAACCAGATTTGATGATTGCTGTGATCAAAGGCCGCAGTAAAAAAAAACAAAACTCTCCTCCAGTAGATTGGCCTCAACGTCTTCATCATTTTATACTTTTTGAAAAAAGAAAACGAATTGTCCTCACCTGCGTCTCTTCAAACTAAGTTCTTCATGAGTCTCTGTTTTCTCTTCATGAACACATGGGTATTACAGTTTTTGATCTAGTTAATATTTTCTTACTCAAGAGGTTACTCAACGCAGATCATGATTGATCAATACCCTGCTGAAGAGCCGGCAATGAGTGGTTTGTGAAAGCGACTCAGTGCTGAGCCAAGAAGGATGGAACCGTTCCTGCATGATGTTCACAGATCATACAAAGGTCACTAATACACTAATAACATAACCGTCATAAAAAGGTAAGAGCATTGAGCAGGTGTTTAATGTATGGTAGTCACTATCTGCTGCTTATCAATGTTTCAGTTACCGACAGAGTACTTTGTCATGTGATGATCCATCGATATAGTGACCTCATGCTTAAGGGGAAATCCAGCCACAACTTTTCTGCCCTTTAGACACAAGAGCCAATTTAAAATATAGGGAGGAAACACAAAGCCAGTTTTAGAGAGGCCAAAAGTTTTATTAAACTTTATTTCTTTGATTACACAAAGCCAACACATTCTGGGGTTGAAAATGTCTCCCTTCTGCAGGGACAGAACAAATTACAAAAACTGTACAATAAGTATATGATCTATAAGACCCACTATCGATTGATAAATATTACTTGTGCCTCTTATGTGGTTGCTCATACACATTGCAAGGTTAGAAATAAATGTTTATAAGAATGATTTAAACTCCATACATGAATAAATTTAGGTTGTAATAAAAAATGCATATATATCCAATACGTTATGTCTTCAGCCTTTACAAAGTGAGTTGTATAAAGTCAACAGTGCTGACTACAAAATCCAATGCGTTTTGGGGTGTCAAATGTCTGCCTTAAAGTTGAACTAAAACTCTCCATTAGCACAAAGGAGAAGTATGACCATAGTTGTTTTGGCCATACTTCTCCCATGGATCACAGAAGTGCAGTTCATTCAATTAGTTTGTTCTGCTCTCCTGTGACCTGTTTTCGGTTGACAGCGGGCTAAAGCCTGCTGTTGGCTGAAGTCACTCAGCCAGTCCAGGCCCAGGAAAGATCTCAACCGTATGGTCGGGATCCAACCAGGTGCCTGGAACAGCACCTGGCTCAGCCTCTCAGCAACCTGCAAAGAGCCAACACCTCCCGCCCCCTCCATAGGCTCAGTAAGCACTGGAGGGGAGAGCAGAGAGCCACTGACTGACAGTCATGGCTCTCTGCTCAGAGAGGAGGGGGGGGGGGGGGGACTGAGCGATCAGCAGTCTTTGACTACTCAGTTCTCACTACAGAGCTGGTGTGGGACAGATGCAGCACCAGATCATTGCTGCATCCACCTAGGTGTGTACAATAGTTTTTTTTTTTTTTTTTTTATATCTTGAACTTCTCTTTTAACTATTTTAATATTTTATGCTTCTAGCATTAGTAAATAGATAGAAAGGTAAGCTATATTGTCAAAAGTATTGGGAAGCCTGCCTTTACACGCACATTAACTTTAATGGCATCCCAGTCTTAGTCTGTAGGGTTCAATATTGAGTTGGCCCACCCTTTGCAGCTATAAAAGCTTCAACTCTTTTGGGAAGGCTGTCCACAAGGTTTAGGAGTGTGTCTATGGGAATCTTTGACCATTCTTCCAGAAGCACACTTGTGAGCTCAGGCACTGATGTTACAGAGAAGGCCTGGCTCACTGTCTGCACTCTAATTCATCCCAAAGGTGTTCTATCAGGTTGGGGTCAGGACTCTTTGCAGGCCAGTCAGGTTCCTCAACTCCAAACTTTCTTATCCATATCTATGGACCTTGCTTTGTGCACTGGTCCAAATAATTTGGTGGGGGGGAATTATGTTGAGGGTTTTTTTTTTTTTTTTTTTTTAGGGGTTGGGCTTGACACTTTAGTTCCATTGAAGGGAACTCTTAAGGCCTCAGCATACCAAGACATTTTGGACAATTTCCTGCTCCCAACTTTGTGGGAAAAGTTTGGGGTTGACCCCTTCCTGTTCCAACATGACCGCGCACCACTGCACAGACATGGATGAGTGAGTTTGGGGTGGAGGAACTTGACTGGCCTGCACAGAGTCCTGACCTCAACCCAATAGAACAACTTTGGGATGAATTAGAGCAGAGACTATGAGTTAAGATTGGGACTTGAGACCAAGACGGGACTTGAAAATGAAACTAAGACTGGGATGCCATTAAAATTCATGTGTGTTTAGTCCCGGTTCACATTTCTGCAATGCGGTAACGCTGCGAATATACAGCATGTTCCCGCATCGCATCGGCACCCCTGGCAGTTCACACTGCCATATGTGATACGCTGGGGGTGTCAATTAAAAATTAACAACACCCCCAGATCTGAGAGTTTGCACAGAATCGGATCGCACTAGTGTGAACCACCGCGCGATCCGATTCTGCTGCGGACCAAAAAAAGGGTCCTGTGCGTGTTGGGTGCGATTGCGGTGCAAATTCAGCCATATGAACTGTATGGCTGAATTTGTAGCACACAGAGATCGCATGTAATTTTAGGAGCAGTGCTTTCCGGATTACATGCAATCTCTGTGATTGCACAAATGTGAACCGGCACTTAAAGGCACTTTTGACAATATAGTGTATATTATATCTACTTATTTTAACTTTTTTTCTTTTACATTTCTTAAGTTGCTTCCTGGTTTCTGGTCTAGGCCAAAAAATATGTCATACATCTCAAGAGTCTTAATGGACATTTTTCTTTTATCTGGAGGAGAGGCTTTCTTAGCTAATCACACCCTCCTGCCTGCATGCCTGAACTAAAGGCAGGGCCAGATTAACGTAGGGGCTATTGGAGCTGCAGCTCCAGGCCCCTACCTTTATATAGGCCCCAGGTTGGCCATATTCACTGTTACCTCTCTTCTGTCACTTGTAAACACAGAAGTCTGGCTTCTATGCTCGCTTCCCCAGACAGCTCCCTCAGAACCTCCCCACACAGCACGAAGGCCGGACAAGGAGGGACAGTTGCCGATGCATGGATGTGTTTATGGGCTTCAGAGACAGCATCCCATGTGGAATTAGGCATGCATGGCTGCACCCTTCCTCCTCTGGGTGCATGCCAAGGCACGGCCCTTAAGGCCCTTCAAAATCCTCAGCACCAAGCCCATGATGCTCTTAATCCGGCCCTGACTAAAGGCAGGTGGATTTCAGGAAGTAAATGCTACATGAATCATCTGCTCCTACTCAAGATGGCTACAGCTAGAACTGCTAGGCAGGTGTTTTTCAAAGTGAATTCTACACAGAGGAAAGCATGGAGACATGGATGGATGGGTGAGTTTGCTTTGATTATTAAACATGAATGAAATCGTGTTTTCAGTTTGTGGTGCCCAGACACAGTTTATTTCTGCTTTAATTAACACAAGGCATTCTCTGATTGACAGAGGTGATGTCACCAACCCTCCTCTTCATGTCATCCAAGTTCTCTCTTCTCTAACTTAGAATCTGACACTGGTTCCATTCCCTGTTCCTTCAGTAATACAGTTAGATCTGAGAAGTCTCGGAAAGCCGTATTCCTCTGAGTCACGCTATTGAATGAATGAATACGCTCACATTTGAGGGCCAAACTGATATGGATCTGTGAAAGAGACTGATAGAGATAACGACATACTAAGAGAATTGTCACCAATACAAAACCCTTTAAAGTTTTATTTTTGTTCTTTAAGATGAGTTGACCTTAGCCCAAAATGTTCTCTTCTTTTAACAGCTTGTTAAATTAAAGTTATGTGTCCCGGCACTCTGGGCTTTGGGAACTGAGAAAAATGTGATTAAGTTCCTGACTGTGATAATATCAGGTAGGATGAAATGGTTCGGCTTTGGATTTAAATCCAAAGGCCTGCAAAGGCATTTGTACCTCTATTTCTTTTACCGTTTTCTGTGTAAGATGTTCTGAGTGCCTCTTGAAAAGCCAGGACCCATGAATCTCATGAATCCATGAATCACAAAGTCTTTAGGCTTATTATTGTTCTCTATAATATATGACAGGTTATTAAGAATACATACACAGTGGAAGACACTCCGTGTCATTTTTATAACTCTCTTATTATATTCTTTTACCGATACAACGTCAGACTTTACCATGCTGCCTCTGTAGATACTGTCATTTCTGAGCTTCAGACAAAATTAAGGCATTTTCACTTCCTGCCAAGGAATAGGTAATAGCAAAAACAAATTAAATGACCCCAAAAAAAGATTGTGGTCAGAAAAAGCGGTTATTCAAACCAGACTGAGTGACACTGACACAGGTAAGCTTGGAAAAAACCATCATATACAAATTTACCAAGTAATAGTAGGTAATAGTAACTCTTAATCCTGAATAACTAAATTGAAAGAACAAAAGTTTTTTTTTTTTTTTTTTTTTTTTTAAAATCACTCCAATTTTGTAATTGGTTCTTTTTTTATAATAAAATAAGTCCAAGAAACATTTGCACCTACCAAAGATTTTAAAAGTACAAAAGTTTATTGTTACTCCAAAAATCTTGTAAAAAAATGAAAAATGGTTCAAACACAAAAGCATGTGACAAAATGCAATACCATTATGCGATTCCATGAGGCTGTGTTTTTAAAAAAGGTTCAGGGACTTTTTTTCCCCCAGTGTTTCCAATAGGTACAGCGGCAAATTCAAATGAATAATCTGCTGTGCCTGCATAAATGCCCATGCACAGACCCACACAAGTGGGTACCGAGACTTATAGAAAGGAGGGAGCTTTGACAGGCAGTCACTAAAAGGATTCAACTAGTCCTGCACTTTCTGATCACCTTCTCCAGTCACAAACTCTGTACTATTAGGTGTGTCAGATTACGGGCGAGCAAATAATTTTGACATACCAGATATGTCTTCTTTATGTTGATGTCCCTGAAGTCCCACCTCCTTGCAAAAAACTGGCACATACATTCATGGGCGTCCGCAGAACTTTTTTCAGGGTGGGGCATCATCTTAAGGTTACCCATGCTCCGCCCCTTTTCATCCGTGTCATGAAGGGGAGGGGCTTAGTCATAGTACTTATTTTGAAAATCACAAGACAGGTACATATACACAACGTTCGACCTGCGCCAGTGAAAGAGTCAAGTACATTCGATCTTATGAAAAAAGTTTCAACTGTGGCTGTAGTTAGTCTTTTTAGGAAGTATGCAGGATAGTTCAATCCCTCGGGTTAGTGGAGATGGATGGTGGAGGTGGCTGCAGGCTTCATACAGAGCTAGAGGGACTCTGCAACAGACAAAAAGGGGTAGGAGAAGAAAAGCAGCGCCACCTCAGTGTAGATTAAAAGGTTATTTATTACATAAAAACAACGTAGTAACTCACACAGAGGAAATCGTTGATCAGCAAATGGTAATAGTTCTTCTGCAACACTGCAGGGATGTTCGGGAAGTACACTGTGGCGGCCGTGGTCCTGGCTGTGCCGGTGGAGTCCGACACTTCCTGTGGTTCTGGCAGCGTTCAGTATCCAGGCTTACATCCAATAGTGGCAGGGGGGTGCTCGCGTTCGGAGCATGCGTGCTCCTTCCTCAGGCAATCCTGAGGAAGGAGCACGCATGCTCCGAACGCGAGCACCCCCCTGCCACTATTGGATGTAAGCCTGGATACTGAACGCTGCCAGAACCACAGGAAGTGTCGGACTCCACCGGCACAGCCAGGACCACGGCCGCCACAGTGTACTTCCCGAACATCCCTGCAGTGTTGCAGAAGAACTATTACCATTTGCTGATCAACGATTTCCTCTGTGTGAGTTACTACGTTGTTTTTATGTAATAAATAACCTTTTAATCTACACTGAGGTGGCGCTGCTTTTCTTCTCCTACCCCTTATAGTACTTATTTTGAGTATTTATTTTTAAAGAGCAAACAGCAGCATTTATTATTAAAGCATTTGTTAACCTAAAAAAAAAAAAAAAAAAAAAATTAATCACTTAAGGACCGGAGGATTTGGCTACTCAATGACCAGGCCCTATTTTGCGATTCGGCACTGCGTTCATTTAACGGACAATTGCGCGGTCGTGCGACACTGTACCCAAATAAAATTGACGTCCTTTTTTCCCCACAAATAGAGCTTTCTTTTGGTGGTATTTGATCACATGTGCAATTTTTATTTTTTGCGCTATAAACAAAAAAAGCGACAATTTTGAAAAAAATTACAATATTTTTCACACTCTTTTATATGAAATTCTCAAAAAAAAAAAGTAAAAACACACATGTTGAACTCCTTACTTCCTGCTTAACCTCTGCTGGCTGTTATCGGGTATTCCCAGTTCTCTTGGTGGACCATAAAGCACCCCCATATTATAGAGGTGAGGAGAGATGTGTTTTGTAGTCCTAACACACTTCTTGTCTTATGCCCCTTACACACGTGCAGATTATCTGCAGACTTTTGTCTGCAGACTTACCTTTTCTATGTAGTGCAAGGGCCTGCCGGATTGCATACAAATTGAAAGTGTTTAGGTTTGACCTCATATTATATTGTTTTGGTAAGTCTGCAGACAAAAGTCTGCAGATAATCTGCACGTGTGTATGGGGCATTAGGGTGACAATGCCACCTCGCCATAGATATAGTACTGCAAGTAAGTGTTGTCACCCTAGGACTAGGACAGGCAGGATCACCTGGTAGAAAAGAAGATGACTGAAAAAAAAAGAAAAACGAGTGTAGTCACAACATCAGACTGATATAATACAAGTTATACAACATATAACATTTTTGTTCTAGGGCTTAGATATGCTTTAATGCCAAGCAAGGTTAGACACAAGTCTGAATACCATAAGAAGCACCATGAATAAAGTGCTAGCTTAATTTTAATCAAAACTGATCAGATAGACAAATACGCATACATTTTAGCACTAAATTACAAAATAAAAAGCCTCTATACCCAAAATAAGATATTTATTGATCAGTCATAGCTTTATGACCACTGACATTTTAAGTGAATAACATTGAATATCTGTTCACAATGGTATCTGAAAGTTGGCAGCAGGTAAACATACTATCCTTGAAGTTGATGTGTTGAAAGAAAAACAAATGGGCGTCGCAGTTTGTTGTGTATGGGGCTGTGTAGCCGCAAACCAGTCAGGGTGCCAATGCTGACCCGTGTCTACAGCTAAAAGTGCCTACAATGGACATGGAAGCATCAGAATTTGACCATGGAGCAATGGAAGAAAGTGGCCTGGTCGGATTAACTGTTTTGTGGCCATGTGGATGGCTGGGTGCATGTGCAACGCTTACCTGGGGAAGAGATGGCACCAGGATGCAGTATGGGAAGAAGGCGAGCCAGGGGAGTGATTGTGATGCTTTGGGCAATGTTCTGCTGGGAAACTTTGGGACCTGCCACTCATGTGGATGTTACTTTGACACATACTACCTACCTGAACATTGTTGCTGATCAAGTACACCCCTTCATGGAAATGGTATTTCCTGATGGCAGTGGCCTTTTCAACAGGTTAATGTGCGCTGCTCCACAGCAAAAATGGTTCAAGAATGGTATGTGGAACACAACAATGAGTTTGAGATGTTGACCCCAGACCTCAATTCAATCAAGCGTCTGTGGAATGTGCTGGAAAAACAAGTCTGATCCATGGAGGCCCCACCTCACAACTTACAGGACTTAAAAGATCTGCTACTGACAACTTGGTGCCAGAAACCACAACATACCTTCAAAGGTCTAGTGGCATCCATGCCTCAATGGGTCAGGGCTGTTTTAACGGTCCTACTCAATATTAGGTGGGTGGTCATAAAGTTATGGTTGATTAATCTACATTACACAAATGAAAATAAAATGAGCCCTTTTGGTCACTAAGAGGGAGGAACAGCCAATGTTTTGTAGATTAAAGAAGGTCTTCATTCACAGCAGTATGCCATCAATTGGTATGCGTTCCTCTGCTGATATGAGTTGCTCACAAACATTTTTCCGTGCAAACTGGGCTACGTGGAAATGCTGCTGAAATATCTCAATGGGGCAGTAAGAAAAGTTATTGCCATGAATATCCGGTGTTATCTGCCAAACCTAGGACAAAAATATAAAATTGAATAACATTTAAAACAATTACATAAAAAAACTTTTTAAATAAAAAAAAAAAAGGTATTCAAAAAAGTTTAATTCTTTAAATACAAAAAAAGATGTGCCCATGCCCATATTGTTTATTTTGGGCTGCATCAAAATGAACAACTCCCCCCAAAAATATTTCAGTTAATCTCAAATTTCAGAGCATTTTTATTGCCAATTTAAAGTAGAACTCCATGTAATTTTGTGCAGCATGTTTAGAAATAAATTTTCACTGCAATAATAACCTACTTTCCAGGCTGTCCCCTGCAAATTTACTCTTCCTGGTCCTGGCTGCCATCTTTTGTGCTGAATGATGGCAAAATTCATTCAGCTACTTCCAGTAAACTCCGGTTGTCAATAAGACACCACGTGGGGTGCTTCTGAGCTCCAGAGAAAGTGGCATCTTGCCACAAGACACGTGCAGCTGCTAATGAATTCTTGTAGTTGGAGCCTTTGACATAAAACTGGATGAATAAAAGACTGTGCTGTTTTAAACCACCCACCTGTCTCCTTCTCTTTCCAAACATTGTTTAGATACTCATTTATTTGTCTTATTGGGGTTGGGAGTCTTATTTTTAGTTAACACATATGTATATATTATAATATAATGGATGATGTAAGAACTATGATATAGGTTACTTGGTAGCTACCTACAGTCATGGGCATCCGCAGGTAGGGGCAAGGGGGGTGCAAATGCCCCCCCTTGGAATCTCAACTTCCCCTTTTAAGTGGTTGTTAAGCCACTTTATCCTGTCTGTTCTGTTTAATAATCATGTGTGCCTGTGTGTCTGTGTTTTAAAAAAATAAGGCGTTCTTTACCAGTTTTCAGAGGGCTGAGCGCCGCTCACGTGACCCGTCGGCTCTCTCTGGCTGACAGCTGCCTGCAGCCGGCCGGGCCAAGGATTCCTCACTGATGTCAGTTGGGAGGGGAGGAGGAGGGGAAGAGGAGAGGAGGAGAGATACGGCGGGTCACGTGAGTGGCGAGTGGCACTCTATACTTGTAAAGAATGGCTTATTTTTATAAAAAACCGACACAGGGGCACACAGGATTATTAAACAGACTGTAGACAGGATATGAAACTTTGAATGAAACTACAGCAGCAGGAGAGGAGGGGGGGTGGGCACTGACACAGGAGCAGACAGGCAGGGAGGGAGAGAGAGGACAGAGGAGGACAGGAGAGCTGCGGATGATGGAGGCACGTAAACTGACCACGGTGTCAGGGCTCAGCAGCCATGGTATACCGTGGACAGTTTACAGAGGGGAGGACATAGCCAGGCAGGATCAGCCAGGTATTTTAGGTGATAGAAGGGGCCAAATTACACAGCAAAGCACTGTGCTGTATAACATGCTTTAAGGGAATATACTCAAAATAAGTATAATGACTAAGCCCCTCCCCTTCATGACATTGTTGAAAAGGGGCAAAGCATGGGTGACCTTAAAATTATGCCCCCCCCCCCCTGAAAAATGTTCTGCGGACGCCCATGCCTATATTTGTACTGTATTGATTGCACTGATTATTGTCTTAACTTGTATGTTTGCATACTTTGGGGGCTATTGAGGGTGTTTGGACCAGGGTCCCTTTCAATTAGGTGTTCTAATCCAGAACATCTGAGGGAGATTTCTTCATAAGCATGTGCACAAGTTGTGTCGGTTGTGCCAGGGTACACCCTAATCACCCCGTGTTGTGCCGATTCCCTCTGCTTCCTGGCACCCCCTGCCCCCCCCCCCCCAGTGCTGCTAGCTTTCCTCTTTCCTCTCCAGCCAGCTGCTGTGGGGGATGTTTCAGGATGGAGAGTCAGGGAAGGAGCCGGTAAATATTTTATTTACCGGCCCCTTCCTTTTCTGAAAGAACGCAGTGAGTGAACTCTACCAATCGCCCTTGTGTTCATTCTCAACAGAAGCATAGCAAACTATGTTTACTATGCTTTAGTCTGTGAATAAACAGGAAGCCACTCAGCACAGATCACTTCCCATTCATTCACTGTCCAGTGCAGTTGAGGCTACAGAGAAAAAGAGTGGGGAATCTTTGTCCTTAAACAATAACTCACCCTAGCTCCACCGCACTGTGGGAAGATAAAGAGCTAAGTGTCGGTGCTCAGGCTGAACGTCCAAACCAAATGTTATATGAATAAAGCCGGCACACGAAAAGTCTCATTCCAAGTAAAATTCTTTATTCCAACATGGATAGCGGTGACAACATGACAAATGTTGAAGCGTTTCGGCTTTACGCCTTCCTCATAGCAAGGAATATATTCAATTGCTCTTCTACACTTGGAACTTAGCCCTGTTGGATTTTATGCATTGAACTTGGGGATTACTTACCAGCTCTGTTACCATTTTGATGATTTTACTTTTCCATCTGACATGTTTGTATATCTGTATGTTCCAATTAATGTAATAAATGTGATAACTTTTACCTGCCAGCCTTGCCATGCCTCTCACTCAAAGTCCCAACCCTTCTTTTTTGTATACTGCTCTGCTGATATACACGCATGTGTGTTTGTGCTCTGTGGTGCACACCCTAATGCTGGGCACACCAACGGATTTGTTTATTATTGCCATGGGACCTGATATATACATTTACTTTTGGTGTATATGTGCATTTATTAATGTCCCTTGTGCTCATGTTATTGTGATTGCATTTTTGGTTAGAATTGTTTCTGATTGATAACCTTTAGGCAGATTTTAAAATATTTGTATGGGTTATGATTGCACTAAAAATGGATATATTTTTCTATTTATGGCTTTGGTTTACAGTTTAATTTATAATATAAAGTTATCATAAATTCAGCAGCATCGTTTTGATTCCCTTGCAAGATCTATTTGAGTTAGATTTGTAGATTAAATTATTGTATTTCATAAATGTTATCAGGAAACTGACTATAAAGACCCGTAGTCATAGAAGTGGCACAATAAACCAACTGATCGTTCAGTCATGGGTAGGCATTGGCAGGCTGAATTATCAACAACATTTTTTATGACAACAGTTGCAGAATTTTTCATAATCTTTTGCATCGCCACCTCCTGCTGAAGGTGTCACTACAGTGCCTTGAAAAAGTATTTATACCCTTTGAAATTTTCCAAATTTTGTCATATTGTAACCAAAAACATAACTGTATTTCACTGGGTTTTAATGTGACAAGCCAACACAAAGTGGCACATAATTGTGAAGTGAAAGAAAAATGATAAATGGTTTTCAAAAAATTGTTTTATAATTAAATATGTGAAAAGTGTGGCGCGCATTTGTATTCAGCTCCCCCATGAGTCAATACTTTGTAGAACCTTTCAATTGCAGCTGCAAGTCTTTATGGTACAGATGCACTGATACCATTTTTTTTTTTTACCAGTATGAGTACCGATACTTTTTTTTTTAATACTCGCCCATACCAATTATTGATACCTACCGCAACTGTCAGGATTGGGACAAAGCATTGATAAGTTATTTACAAATTAAATACATTTTTTTAATATATTTTGCGCTTTTTTTCATTGTGAAATGAGTAAATATATGTTAATGGTGTATAAATACCAACAAAGAAAGCAAACAAAAAAAGTTTTAATATTAATAGTTTATAAAATAGAAGTGAACAAAAAAAAAATGAGCAGGAAAATAATAATTAGATGGAAGAGAATAAGGAGTTGACAGGTTGCTTTAAACTGACTTCATCTGCAGATCGAACTTCATCCCTTGGATCTGTAGATAAAGAAACAGAAAGATACAAAAAGAAACAATATTTATTTTTATCTTAGGGCTCTTTCACACGGCCGCTCCGTGTGAAAGCTCCGCTGCGGGACTTTTTTTTTTTTTTTCACGGAGCGGATGACATTTGTGTCATCCGCTCCGTATGTCCGCATATCATCCCATCCGTTTGCGGATGATATGCGGACATAATGTAAGTCTATGGGCATTGCGGATGTTAGCGGGTGACACCGCTGACATCCGATTTTCCTTCCTTTCCGTTTTTTGAACGGATGAAAAAATAGGGTTCTGTTCCATTCCAAAAAACGGAACAGAACTGAAAGGAGGAAAATCGGATGTCAGCGGATGGTATTCCGCTGACATCCGCAATGCCATAGGCTTACATTATGTCCGCAAATCATCCGCAAAAAAATAGGATGATTTGCGGACACACGGAGCGGCCGTGTGAAAGAGCCCTTAGTGTTTCTGCAGCTGAGAAATGTTGATAAACATTACCTGAATGCCTTTTTTATTTTTGACAGCTCCAATTGCTGGACTTTTTTAACACTTCAGCTGTCAACAGGGGAACCCCACTGACAGCTAAATGAGTCATCGGTTGTTGAGGACACGGCAGCCTTGCTACTTAACAATCTGTCCAATTTGAGTTTCGAAAAAAGCTCCAGAACTTTTTTGAGCTTCAGGCGTTTGGCTTCAGGGGACTTGGAGAGGGGATGTGAATCATCTTCATAGGGGATAATTGATATTTCAAGCTACAAAACGCTGAGGTGTGAATGGGGCCTTAAAGAGTTAAGGGAGATTTATGGTCACAGCATACATTTACTGTATTTCATAACATCAGCATTGTATTAAGAATACAAACAATAGTTCTATTTGACAATCCAATATAAGCTGATTTGAAAAATCTCCTTTCATGTTGTGAGTGCTGCCTGTCTGCTGGCCGTTTCTTTCCACAACTTGCTGGATTCCCAGCATGTTTTACAGCTTCTCCTTTGCTGTTTACTTTCCATTTCAAAGGACTACATATCCCAGAGTACCTTGCTGCCTGTAACCAGTGATTCCTGTACTGATCATGCCTCCTGAAACTCCTACTCTCAGCACCTCTGTTGTTCTGAAGGCAGGCTCTGTGAAATGTGTGACACAGCAGTGCCCACCCACAGGGCATTGTGACTACGTGTCACAGAATGTGTGGGGATCTTCATAAATTAAGTTAACAAACTTCAAGATTGTTCAGAATAGGAGTAGACTAGAAATAATTGAAATACATTGTGGAAATGCATATATGATTGTACATTGTGACCACAGATATGCTTTAACAATATGCATTATGAATGCTTAATAACCTAACCATTTACCGGGGTTTTGGTTCTGGTGGTGTGAACCGGGGAAGTGTTAAATGTTTCCAACACTACCTGCCATATAGTCTTCTTTCCTGGGCCTAGACCCTAAAAGCATGGTTTGTTGAGCTGTAACTTTCCCCTGGGTGACGGTCCTGAGGGTTGCATGCTGCAGGAGTCTAACTGTCTGGAATATTACTGAAAAAGCTGGACAGCTGAAAGTAAAGTGTTCTGTCTTGAGGAAGCACCAGTTTCCCAGTGGATGAATGTGGTAAGTGACTGCCTGAATCACACGTTAACAGGTTAACCTTCTCCACTCTCCCACCTTAGAGGTCTGCGATGAGGATAGCACTTGAGTCTCGATCTATAAGGAGCCATCCTAGGTCACCAGCCAGCATAGCCTAAGAGAACAGAGAGAATAGCAAGGGTGTACAAAATTGGAGTTTGGCAGTGTGTTTATTCGGTGTCTTCTCAACCTCCCTCATACTCCTATTAGCTTGCATTACTTAACCACTTGCCGACTGCCATCAGTAGATTTACTGCGGCAGTCAGCCCCTCACAGGCAAAGTGACGTAGGTCTACCTCACTAGCCTGTGAGGCTCTGGGGAGCGAGCGCGCGCCGCCGAATGCGCGCTCCCGCTCGGTCACGGACCCCCCGCGCGTGTGCCCGGCGGACCCGATGTCCGCCGGGCACTCGCGATCACCGGGAGAAAGGCAGGCTGCTAATGTAAACAAAGCCGCCTGTCATTCTCCCCTGTGTAGAAGATCCCCACACATTTACTTCTTTGAATTCTATGACACCGGGAGAAAGGCAGGCGGCTAATGTAAACAAAGCCGCCTGTCATTCTCCCCTGTGTAAAAATGGTGGTCATACGGTTCTACTATGTAGGACCGTTGATCACTGTTCTTACACAACTAGCCACAGCCAATTACAGTAAGAATCACGCCCCTAGGGACACACTTAACCCCTCCCTCTCAAAAAAAAGTTAACCCCTTCACTGCCAGTGTAATTTTACAGTAACAGTGCATATGTATAGCACTGATTACTATAGTAATGTCACTGGTAACCCCAAAAGTGTCAAAAATGTCAGTCAAGGGTCCGATCTGTCTGCCGCAATGTCGCAGTCCCGCAAAAAAAAAATCGCAGATCGCCACCATTACGCGTTAAAAAAAAAAAAAAAATTACAAAAATCTTTCCCTTAGTTAGTAAACGCAATAACTTTTGCGCAAACCAATCAAAATACGCTTTTTGTGATTTTTTTTACCAAAAATATGTAGCATAAAACAAATTGGCCTAAAATGTTAAACAATTTTGATTTTTACAGTTTTTTTGGGGGGGGGAATTTCATATAAAAAAAAATTGAAAAATATTGTTATTTTTGCAAAATTGACGCTCTTTTTTTGTTTATAGCGCATGATCAAAAAATCGCACAGGTGATCAAATACCACCAAAAGCAAGCTCTGTTTGTGGGAAAAAAAGGACGTCAAATTTGTTTAGGTGCAGCGTCGCACGACCGCGCAATTGTCCGTTAAAGTCACGCAGTGCCGAATCGCAAAATAGGCCCTGGTCAGGAAGGGGGTAAAATCTTCCAGGGCTTAAGTGGTTAAAGTCAAGTCACAACGTGAATAACGTCCATTGCTTATCTACCCTGCTGGAGAAGGACCAACCCTTGAAATGAATGTGCCTGAGGTATTCCATGTAAGTATACTGGAACATTTATAATGTGACTTATTTTGCCATCTAGTGGTTGTTTGCAATGGTTACTATGCAGGGGATTGGGCATTCCATTCTATTCTATTTACTGTGTAAACAAGGTAATCCATCGAAGCAACATGACACCACCATCTGACTCTGTATTTGCTACAGCAGTAAGGTAAATAATATTTGCTGGTGTTTTATTATATTTTTCAGTTTATGCAGACCCCCCTATTTTTTTTTTTTTAGCTTTTGTCAACTAGGGCTCTGCAGAATACTAGGGTTCCTCCAGAGGTTTCTAGGGGATCCTTGAGAATGGGCAATTTCTGGCTCTCAGATAAGTAACCACTGGCACCAAAGACCTTTGAGCTATCTGTAAGAGGGGATTCTTCCCTCTGACCACAAATGTAAAACACATTCTTTCCACTGACCATCATGTTCCTGTGCCATGAGCTGTAGATATAATAATTATGAGCAGGGGTTCCCTGAGACCACAAAGTTATTTCAAGAGTTACTTCATCCCAGATAGCAAGCAACTGAGCTGCAAGTTTGAAAATGACTTGCTAAGATGTTGGTAGACTTGTCAGGCTTCACAAATTTGTTGCAGAATATGTTTCGTATACATACATCAGATGAGACAATTGTTTGTGTTTTAGATAATGCTATATCTTTTAGGCAAATCCCGCGGCTGCAACTCCTGGGACATATAATTCAGTGGTTTAGTAGGTAGCACTAAGGTTTTTGGGTTGAATCTGAGTTTGCATGTTCTCCCTGTGGTTGCATGGGTTTGCTTTCCCACTCCAAAGACATGCTCATAGGTTAAAACCTGTTATGAACCGCCTGGGTGTTTCCGTCAAGATACAACTTCCTCCACTCTGGAACCAGGAACCAGGTATTATAGCTGAGCATTGCACCAAAGAACTAGACAACACTTGCTTAGGTGCAAACTGGAACTCCCTTTATTGTAAACTCACACAGAATACATCACACAAAATATGATAAGAGCTTGAACATTATCCTAAACAACGCAAATTTTAAACACTAATATCATCAATACGCCTAACAGAACATTTACTGAACAGCTAACATAAACATCCCACAATAGCTTGGTAGCGAGATGAAGTGGACACAATACCAGCAAGCAGACAGAAACAATAGGTGACTTAACAATGGAGATTCACACCTAGGAGGCACACAATAGAGAATAATAGAATGAGAGAAAGATACCTTAATAAACAGATTACACAGAATAGTAGGTGACACCAACATCAGGCTGTTTAAAGCTGATTATAAGCTTCTGCTGAGAGTCGCTGAGTCTAGGAGGGGGGTTGAAGCAATCAATGCTGGTTTGGGCACAGAGGCCTCAAATCTGTATGCAGGTCCTAGGTTTCCAGAGTCTGTGTTTTTAGGGAGACATGGACCTGAATCGAAAGCATAACCACTCCAAAGGTCCCCCAGGCACAAACCTCCGAAAGAATAGAGCCCCCTCAAAAGCCAGGACCCATAGTCAGTAGGCAATAGGCTGCCCTGCAGTCCCCTCCAAAAGCCCCTGTTCCAGTTGTGTCTGTCACACTGCCTATCTCCAGGTTTCTTGTGACTAAATAGTTTGCACTGTATGCTAGCAAGCAACAGTACATGGAGTTCCAATCCTGCTCCTAGGACAAAATCAAGTTAGGTTGAGAACTGCTCAGCCATTCACAGGAAGCTCTGTATTTCATCAATGAATACAAGGTTTCCTCTGATGGCTCAGGTGGGAATCATGACATCATCCATCCACCTCCCCAACCAGAGGAAGCCCTGTATTTGTTCATTCATAAAATACAAAGCTTCCTGTGAATGGCTAAGCAGCGCTCAGCCTAACCTGATTTTCTTTAGGCTATGGGATGGGTACTTCCTGTTCCGCTAATGCTACATGCAAATTATACAGTGCTGACAGAAGGCGCAACTGATAACGAAGCAAATAGATAGTATGGATCAGCTTGGTCTAAACCAGGGATGCCCAACCCTTTGACCTTCCTGGGCCACTTTGGAAGAAGAGGAATTGTCCTGGCCACACAATATACCCAGATAGCAAGGATAACTTACCACAAATTTGTGGCAGTGTTAAAGTGTTACTAAACGTAGGGGTCTGCATTCACTATATCTGGTCTCCCACAGTACACAGACCATGGAAATGCAATTATTTTAGTAAATATAAACTGCTAAACACCTTTTCTCATCAGCAGTTTATAGCAATCTTGTGACTTGTATCAGTTCATAGTAAAACTTGTAGCAGAAGTTGTCATTCTCCCCAACCCTCTGTCTGGACAGTGCTGATTGGCCCTGTGCTGATCACATGCACTCTCCCAAGAAAAAAGAAAAACTCTCTAGCAATACACACCAAACTGAGCGTGTGCAGCCTGTCCCCTGTCACTGTATTATCAGGAAATATAATGGGGAACGTAGAAGGAGGAGAGGATCAGAGGAGACAGGATCACACAGCCTTTATATACAAATGAAGAGAATTAACCCCTTAGATTTCACGGTGAGTATAACAAGCATGCTTTCTGCATATACAGACTGATTTTACTGTTGTGGGTTTAGTAACACTTTAAATTGTAGGTCTGTTAACTTGCTGCACATTTTCACTGGCAAGTTGTACACTTGCAGAGCACTTAAAGCACAAGTTCTAGTTGACACTTTTCTAATTTGTAGCAAATTTGCATGGCAAGTCTGTAGCAAGTGCAAAACCGCAGTGGTCTATAGCAAGAGCTCTGCAAGTCTACAGCTTAAACATTCAGCCACAGTGACCCCCTGTGGTGGGATGAGTTTTGCACAACATAACTGAACCAGAACTTGCAGAAGACTTGCAGAATGTGCAAACAAAAACATCAGGATCTGGAGTCATGCAATGCAGAATTGCTGCAATTGTGCCACAAACTTGTGTAGCCTGGCAACTCCAGCAATAGCTTAGTAAGTCATTCTCAAACTTGCAGCACAATTGCTTGCTATCTGGGTACTAACAATAAGGACAGCTGATGAGCAGAAAAAGTTGGGCAGATCACAAGGTAATGATCACTATATATATATATATATATATATATATATATATATATATAATGTACCTATCTGAGTAATAAAACTTAATTTTTATGGTAATATTTTTTATTATAAAAATAAAAGAGGGTGTCACGTACCTTACAGCAGAGCCTGACATGTAAAAAGAGACCTCTCGTATAGCCCCAGCTCAAAGGTTATTGGTTCTAAAAAAGGAACGGACAGAGGGAGCACCAGCCAAGCGCATTATCTTTAAAACAATTTATTAAAATAAAATAGCATACACATTGTACTCACAAAACAAGTTGGAACACAGGAAAACATGTGTAATCAAGGACCACCAAGACTCTCCACTGGGCTTCCTCTGCTGATGCAGGCCGTGGTGGGATGTGGACCTCCAAAGAACCGATTACGCGTTTCGGGGTGTCCCCCCTTCATCAGAGCTCATCAGCATCAGCAGAGGAAGCCCAGTGGAGAGTCTTGGTGGTCCTTGATTGCACATGCTTGCCTGTGTTCCAACTTGTTTTGTGAGTACAATGTGTATGCTATTTAATTTTAATAAATTGTTTTAAACATAATGCGCTAGACTGGTGCACCCTCTGTCCGTCCCTTTTTTAGAGTCTGTTTGGGTTACCACAACCTGTTGAGGGTGGTAGCACAGCCGGGACTACGTCCATTCAAACTAGATCGCATTCTCAGAATACCCGTTTCAAGATAACCCCTCAAGCGCAGGAGTCATTTGTCTTTTGTACAAGAGTGACCGGTGTTGCAAGAGTGCTGTTAGGTAAGAAGTGCATGCCAGGTGCGTCACCAGAGTTGGAATGGATAGCTGAAGCAGAGAATGGCAGCAGTAACAGCAGATGGAGGACCAGCGTAACCGGGCACTATGCAGAGCAGAATTAAAAATCATATAGGATATTAAATGAAATCAAAAATCATATAAGATATTGGAATAAATCAAAAATCATATGGGATATCAAAATAAATTAAAAATCATATGGGATATCAAATGGATAGAACACCTTTGGGATGACTTAGAAAGAAGACTGTGAGCCAGGCCTCCTCGTCCAACATCAGTGCCTGACCTCACAAATGCGCTTCTGGAAGAATGGTCAATCATTCCCATAGACACACTCCTAAACCTTGTGGACAGCTTTCCCAGAAGAGTTGAAGCTGTTATAGCTGCAAAGGGTGAGCCAACTCAATATTGAACCCTACGGACTAAGACTGGGATGCCATTAAGGTTCATGAGCGTGTAAAGGCAGGCGTCCCAATACTTTTAGCAATATATTGTATATAAAGCGCTGGATAAATTGCAGGCGTCATATAAATACCTGTAATAAATACTAGAAGCAGGTATGTGATTCAGCTTGAGAGAAGCCATATGGGACATACTGGGATAGCCTGTATTGGTTTTGTGTGGAGTTGGGATTACTGGTCTTGCTTTCATTAGACCCCTCTGGCCCTTATTTGTTATCCAGTAGACCTCTATTTTCCCTTCACACATGTTTTATACAGAGAATGGATTTTTAAAATCCTGCACTGGCTCATTCCTGAACTTTATATTATGCTGTTTATCAAATCCTTACTCTAAATCTAATCTGCACACAAAGGCAATATCAGAGCCTTAAAAATGCCATTTTTTTTTTAGCGGTAATGAAAAGTCACACTCCTAAGTCGTGCTTGGCTGCTGTATCGAACATTTATAATCTTAAAATTTGTTTGTAAACTTGAGGATCAGAACGGATGGCATTGTTCTGCTCTAACCCTCTAAACTTAATACCGCACTAAGTCATCTGTAAGCAGCAAAAATCTCAATTTGAAACAACACACGACGGCAGATGATGGAACGGGAGACACAGAGGCGTCTGTGTTCCGAATGCTATAGACCAATCTACACTGATAGCAATAACGTATGGTATCAGAAGGAAAAGTAAAACTTATTTTCTTTGGCTTTATTGATCTCAATGGGATTCTGAAACAAGAGCTGAGTTTCAGGAAATATATATAAAAAAAACTGGAGCAACACCAAATGCTGAAGCAAAACTTTTTAAATCCTTGTAAAGCCCTGGCTTTTATACACTCAAGGTTGGTGACTTCTGGTGTTTAGCTTGATGCAGAACTTCAACAAAAAGGTTTCCTTTAAGTGGAAGATTTTAACATTGTATGGGTTCCTGTTTAGTTTAACCCTTTTTGTTTGCCCCGGTGACCATTGTTACCAAGATACAAAATGAGGCCAAATCCAAAATGTTACAGGAAATCTTCTATTTTGAACACCTGTTGTCATCAAAAGGGGGATTTTATTTTGCTTTAGGGAGGTTTTCGCCCACTCCTCCTATGGGGACAGTGAGAAATACATTTTAAACAGAGGTTCTAACTCTTCTCCACAAAGGAAAAAAAGTTTCAGCTGGAATTGCACTATGAACTATGGATGGTGTGGGTAGATTCAATCCCCCATTGGCCTTTACAAGGTCTTTAAGACAAGTGAGCAGATCTTCCACATCTTCAGATTTGAAGCTGAACACTGAGGCTTGGCTATAGACTACAGTCCATGGTTCCCCTTTATGAGTGTATTTTCCATACACTCATTTGAAAAACCCATAAGGCTTTCAAATTTGCGGTAATGGTTTCGGCCTTCTGAAAAGCAATCCATGGAGGACAGTATAGCAGTCAGACAGGCGTTCAGGAGGCGCTACTGCTACCTCTTGAATTCCTGATTGCAGGAACACTTTGCAACTGCAAATCAAGTAGTTGGTTTGGGTTGTAGTACAGCCCCATTTAACTCAATGGGTGAGTTTGACAGGCAGTTCTTCCTCTCAAACTCTGCACTCAGAGTTTCAAATGCTACAGCGGAAGCATATGTTCCATCCTGTCTGGCTGTATTGTTACAATTTGTGTGGGCAGCCGGGATGGCCAAAACTATGGGTGAGCAACATGTTTTTACCATCCCTGGCTGCTCATTTGAAACAGAGCTAAAGGAGATGGTGAAGCTGGTGTTTAAAAATGTTATAATGTATTAACCTCCCTGGCGGTATGATTATGTCAGGAATTATGTACCAAAAGCGGTACAATTTTTTTCATGGAAATTTGGCGTTATGTATTATAGGCCTACAATTCTTAGTAATTACTGACTTAAACCTGACCAAAACAAGACTCTAGTAGACATCCCAGATGTGATAAATTTGAAACACAAACGCGTGAATTATAATCGAATCAATAATATTTATATGTATTACAATAATATATGTGTGTGTATATATATATATATATATATATATATATATATATATATGTGTGTGTGTGTGTGTGTGTATATATATATATATGTATATATATATATATATATATACATACATATATATACACACACATATTTATATATATATAATATATAACGCATGAATTATAATCGAATCAATAATATAATTTTATATGTACATATATATATATATATATATATATACGTGTGTATATAGGTATATATATATACAGTGGGTACGGAAAGTATTCAGACCCCCTTAAATTTTTCACTCTTTGTTATATTGCAGCCATTTGCTAAAATCATTTAAGTTCATTCTTCTTCCTCATGAATGTACACATAGCACCCCATACTGACAGAAAAACACAGAATTGTTGACATTGTTGCAGATTTATTAAAAAAGAAAAACTGAAATATCACATGGTCCTAAGTATTCAGACCCTTTGCTCAGTATTTAGTAGAAGCTCCCTTTTGATCTAATACAGCCAGGAGTCTTTTTGGGAAAGATGCAACGAGTCTTTCACACCTGGATTTGGGGATCCTCTGCCATTCCTCCTT